>NC_052147.1:155177401-155302888 GCF_902713615.1 Scyliorhinus canicula
AGAAACCCCCTGTACATGCGCAGGAAACACGCCGGCAGTCCTGCGCATGCGCCAACTCGCACTGGCCCGCGGCTGCCCTTCGCCGCCGGTTGGCATGGCGCCAACCCCTCGGAGGATTCCACAACTTCCGGGCGGCCCGACGCTGGAGTGGTTTGCGCCGCTCTTGGAGCCGGTGTCGAGCCGCCCTGCCAAGTGCGGGAGAATCCTGCCCACGGTCTCACACACACACTCACACACATGGTCACACACACACACACGCACACACATACATGCACAGACGACCAGGCTGCAGAGGTAAGGGCTGCAGAGGGGCAGATGGCAGCCGCACAGGCCGAGGAGGTGGAGGTGCCAAAGAGGTGCCAAGCATAAGGCCTCGTGCATATCGGCACTGCCTCTCAATCAAGGACTCCAGATGAGCAGAGAGACAGTGCGACACATCTGCCAAATGATGGCACACCTGGCACCGCGGGGGTATGGGGGAGGATACCCGCTTCTGGTGACTGTCAAGGTGACGGTCGCCCTGAACATCTACGCCATGGGCTCCTTCCAGGCGCTAAGTGGGGACCTGTCCGGGATCTCACAGAGCTCGGTGCCCAGGAGCATCGGTGCCGTCACAGAGACCCTATATGCCCAGGCTGAGCAATACATCCATTTTCATGTGGGCCGAGCCCACCAGGATGCCCAGGTAGTGGGGTTCGCTGCCATTGCTGGGATGCCCCGGATCCGGGGAGTGATTGACGGGATGCACGTCGCCCTATGGGTACCTGCGGATAACAGGGCACTCTACATGAACCGAAAGGGGTAGCACTCAATGAACATCCAGCAGTTCTGAGACCATCAGCTGCACATCTTCACCCGATACCCGGGCAGTGTGCACGATGCCTTCATTCTGGCACACTCGCCGATCCCTGACATGTTCGACCCCCCCCCCCCCCCCCCCCCCCCCCCCCCCGCCACCTGGTGCTGCCAGTCCTGGAGACCTGCTCTGGTCTCGACCAGGGCCAGCATGCTCGTGGCCATGGAGCACAGGGAGTGGACCATCACCATCTGGGACTGCACCACATCACGCTGCGACTGTGCCACCACCCTGTGGGTCGGTGCCACATCAGCCAATGACTGGGCCAACTTCTTCTGGGACTTGGCCACCTCCCTCTGGGACTGGGCCACCTCCCTCTGGGACTGGGCCACCTCCCTCTGCGACTGGGCCACCTCCCTATGGGTCTGGGCCACCTCCCTCTGGGACTGGGCCACCTCCCTCTGGGACTGGGCCACCTCCCGCTGGGCCACCTCCCTCTGGGACTGGGCCAGCTCCCTGTGGGTCTGGGCCACCTCCCTCTGGGACTGGGCCACCTCCCGCTGGGCCACCTCCCTTTGGGACTGGGCCACCTCCCTCTGCAACTGGGCCACCTCCCTATAGGTCTGGGCCAACTCCCTCTGGGACTGGGCCACCTCCCTCTGGGTCTGGGCCACCTCCCTCTGGGACTGGGCCACCTACCGCTGGGCCACCTCCCTCTGGGACTGGGCCAGTTCCCTCTGGGACTGGGCCACCTCCCTCTGGGACTGGGCCACTTCCCTCTGGGACTGGGCCACCTCCCTCTGGGTCTGGGCCACCTCCCTCTGGGCCTGGGCCACCTCTCTCTGGGACTGGGCCACCTCCCTCTGGGACTGAGCCACCTCCCTCTGGGACTGGGCCTGCTCCCTCTGGGACTGGGCCACCTCTCTCTGGGACTGGGCCACCTCCCTCTGGGACTGGGCCACCTCCCTCTGGGCCTGGGCCACCTCCCTCTGGGCCTGGGCCACCTCCCTCTGGGACTGGGCCACCTCCTTCTGGGACTGGGCCACCTCCCTCTGGGACTGGGCCACCTCCCTCTGAGTCTGGGCCACCTCCCTCTGAGCCTGGGCCACCTCCCTCTGGGACTGGGCCACCTCCCTCTGGGCCTGGGCCACCTCCCTCTGGGACTGGGCCACCTCCCTCTGGGACTGGGCCACCTCCCTCTGGGCCTGAGCCACCTCCCTCTGAGTCTGGGCCACCTCCCTCTGAGTCTGGGCCACCTTCCTCTGGGACTGGGCCACCTCCCTCTGGGCCTGGGCCACCTCCCTCTGGGCCTGGGCCACCTCCCTCTGGGACTGGGCCAGCTCCTTCTGGGACTGGGCCACCTCCCTCTGGGACTGGGCCACCTCCCTCTGGGACTGGGCCACCTCCCTCTGGGTCTGGGCCACCTCCCTCTGGGACTGGGCCACCTTGCCCAGTGTCTGCACAATGCCAACCAGCGCATTGGCAATGCCACCGATGTTCCCAGCCATGGCCTGCTGTGACTGGGCCACGCTGAGGGGAGCCGCTGCAATGACCAGGTGGCTCTGGCACATGGCTGCCTGCCTCGGCCAGCGCCTGCACAGATTGCCCCAGGCCTTGGAGAAGCTGATCCACAGCTGAAACCGTCGCCCCAATTCCTCCACCGCGGATGCCACCCGTATGGTGTTGGCCTGGGTGACACATATGACCGGCACCACCCCCTGCTCCTGCACGCGGATGGACTCCTCCACCTGTGCCTACAGGTGCTGGATGCCCACCGTGATCCCCTCTTGTAGTCCCTGGCACTCTGGCTGAATCTGCACTGTGGCTGGGACTGGATCTTCCAGAGGCCCGGGACCCCTCTGGATGGTTCCTGGAGCCGGCCTGCCCTCCAACCGTTCGGCCCCTCAGCTGCTTCTGCCTCCACCTGCTTTACCGGATCATCTGTGTGGTGCGCACCAGGGAGTGCCCCAGGAGCCTCTTCACTAAAGTGCCCAACTGAGGTGAGTATCTCTGGGATGGTGGAGGGTGTTGGAGACAGCTGTGATGGGAAATCACTGTCATACTCCGACCTGAACTCTGGGGTCTCCTGAGTCTCGGGCAGAGGGCTGGTGTCCGAGCTGCTCTTCCCGTCAATGCTCGGCAGTCTGGAGGCACCAGCTCTGGCACTGGCTGAGGGCGGGGAGGCTGTAAGACACAAGACAGCATGTATGATTAGACAGTGGGCCAGGGGAGGGGGTGCCGGGGTGGGGGGGGGGGGGGGGGGTAGAGGGTGTGAGGGGTGAGGGGGTTGAGGGGGTGAGGGGGAAAGGGAGGCGTGGGGGGGGGGCTAGCGACACATGTGCCATCAGCAACCGCAACTCAGCGGGGTCTCACTCGCTCGCCCCTGACCACACTCCACCTCGGTGACATCTCTTTCCTCTGGGCCACCAGCCACGTTCCGGATCCTCTGCTCGGGCATGGTGAGGGGTTACTGTTCTGCTGGTTCCCCCTCCAGTCTTCTCCCACTTCCGGCAGTTATGCGTGGGAGGAACACAAACAATGAAACTGTTTGACGGTCCGACGCATGCAGCCAGGGGGTGGGTAGATGGTGACCTCAGCAGCAGGCCTTTGTGGATGTGAGGCGGGGTGGGGGTTCGCTGTTTTCCGGGGGGGGGGGTTATGGGTGTATGGGTGGGACGAGGTTAGTGCCAGGGGCACGGAGCAGCCAACTCACCAAGGCCGCCCTGAGGAGGTCGTGGAGATTCTTGTGGCACTGCATGCTAGTCCGGTCGATGTTGCCCACGGCGCTGACCCCCTCTGCCACCTGCACGCAGGCACGGCGAATGGCAGGGCCTAGCAGCCTTCCTCCTGGGCCGGGGTATAGGGTCATCTTTCTCTCCTCCACGGCGTCCAGGAGGGTGTCCAGCTCAGCTTCCCTGAACGGTGGCGCTAGCTCTCCTTCCAGCCACCTTGTTGACTGGGGCGGTGTGTGTGGGGGGAAGGACCGTTTAAGTACGGCTGCAGCGCGGTAGCATTGTGGATAGCATAAATGCTTCACAGCTCCAGGGTCCCAGGTTCAGTTCCCGGCTGGGTCACTGTCTGTGCGGAGTCTGCACGTCCTCCCCGTGTGTGCGTGGGTTTCCTCCGGGTGCTCCGGTTTCCTCCCACAGTCCAAAGATGTGCGGGTTAGGTGGATTGGCCATGATAAATTGCCCTTAGTGTCCTAAAAAAAATAAGGTTAATTGGGGTTGTTGGGTTACGGGTATAGGGTGGATACGTTGGCTTCAGTAGGGTGATCATTGCTCGGCACAACATCGAGGGCCAAAGGGCCTGTTCTGTGCTGTACTGGTCTATGTTCTATGTATGAGCCTCATGAGCGCCACTCATGGGCCCGGCGAATCCGGCACCATTTTCCATGGAATTGATTGCGTTCCACGTGCCGACGGTGCTAGCCCATTTAAAGTAGCTGAATTGGTGCCGGTGTCAACACTTAGTCTCAGAAATGGTAAATCCAGCCGCCCTATCTGACATTATACACTATATATTATGAGATCTCATAAAATTCTTTTTTAAAAAGGATATGTAGACATCAGCAATATAGGGATTAAGCAGTGACTGGCAGTGAGTTTAAGGCAGGAAATCAACCTCATGGTTAAACCACTGAAGCTTCATATGAAGTTTATGAAGATCTCTGAAGCACAAGGTTAAATTGCCGCTCTTGTATTTTTATTCTAGATTTACTTTCCTGTGTAACGTGTGTATGGCTTTCTCTTACTGTTCTTTTATTGAGTGCCAAGTTGTGGCTTCACACCATAGATGCCAAAACTGCCCTTATTCTGATGCCACCCTGGGGTCAGATGGATCCCAGTGAAGAGCCAGTCTTCTACCACAGCAGGTCAATCAGAAGAGGAGAAACCGCCAGGGCCAGAGGGGTAACTCTCTCACACCTTTCCTGTTAAATGGGTGCATTCCACCATTGGGAAGGTCCAGGAATAGTCAGGAGTCTGTCCTTCCCAATCTAAGATCATCATGTGGAATTGGGGGAAGTTCAGATGAAGAGCAAGGCAGTAACATTGGAAAGGGGAAAGAAATACTTGGAGAGCAGCTATGCTGCATTATCAGTGAGAATGTGCTGCTCTTTCACTTGGAGGTTGCGGGCCAGCTGTGCAATATTGCCGAATACCTTTGCACAGTCAGAAGAGGAAAGCGTAGACAGATCACAGTTGCGTTTTTGAAGTTTTACACAGATTGGAGATTTATTGCTGTCTAAAGTGGAGTCATATTCTTAACTATTTGGCCTGCGTCACCAGATTACTCAGTCCCGTCTCTGGGAACCGCTGATTCTCCCCTGCCTTGTGAGGTCAGGAAGCCGGCGCGTTACCCTCTCCGCGACCATTGCACAATTCAGAAAACTTGCATCATCATCAGCGGCCTTGTTGAGGCTACACAATGGGTGACCGCACGATTACTGCTGCTTTCAGTCGCCACAGACCAATTAATTCTGGGTCGAGACTCATTTTCTTTTCGCTAGGTCGTACCTGAGATCAGTCCCTTGCTCTTTTCTGAATGGCTGCGTTATCATCCGGTAAATGCATCATCAAAATAATATCTGCTTAGACAAACAGATGCCTTTGGCAAAAGCCACATGAAAAGATTTTTTAAGTTACCCCTGGGCCCTGGGAATGCTGGCAATGTCAAATTAGATTTTAATAAACGATTGGTATTCAGAGATGCCTGGTGTTAATTACTTTACCAGATTCTCACTAGTTGAAACTCTGCACTGAAGTCATCTGTGGAGTCCATTATATGGAATACAAACGCACTTCCTGGCCCATATAAAACCCACGAGCTCTCCGAGAACTCTCTGATGGCATCTGCAGCTCCCAAAAAAATTAAAGCAAAGAGAGCACATTGTCAGTGGGAGCTTTGGAAGCAGCTGAGTCCCCCTTTCAAGTGGCATCTGCCTCGGGCTCAACAAATAGCAGTCACCAGGTGCCCACTTTGAAAAGTAGTGAGACCCAGGAACCAATGCAGAAGCAGGAAATGCAATGATGCTCACATTTAAACAGGCAATCCCGAGAACTAATCATCCACATATTTATCTATCCTGGTTGGAGCCACGCACTGAAAGAAAAAGAGGCTCCAATGAATTATCACAGAAACCAAAACATTAGAATTTATTAGGGTCCCATTGTCACTACTTTGCAACCAGATTTAATGACTTCTGAATTGTTGTTAGGCACAGACCTTCCGGACACAGCCCAACCCCCTGATTCTACTTTAGCTGAGCAAGTGCGTTGTCTGTGGTCCAGCAACTCCGTCCACATTAATGGAGTGGAACTTAACAGGATTCGCAACAACACAACTTGCATTTATATAGTGCCTTTAACATAGGGAATTGTCCCGGGGGCTTCACAGCATAATCAGTCAAATATTGACAAGGAGCCGATGAAGGAGGTAGTCACACAGGTTTGGAATTCCTGTGGTAGTCCTTGGGGAGCAGATTGGTGGGGCCAGTGGGGAGAGTATAGACAGCCTTGGGGGGGGGGGGGGGGGGGGGGGGGGGGGGGGGGATTTTACACCATATCCCTGGGACCGGGGGGGGGCGGGGGGGGGGGGGGGTCAGCTTTAACTTCATTCCAGAGTTACAGCAGCAGTGGATGACCCTGAGGAAAAGTCAGGACAAAACTCTATTTTTCTGTTTGCTATTGGTTGACGGTATGTGGGTGTGGCTGGCCAGAATTCATTAGCTATCTCCAATTACCTTCGCGCAAGTGCTGCTGAGCCACCTTCTGGCTCACTCGGCCGGGAGTCACATACAGTTCTGATTGGGTAAGGAATGGACATCAGTGAACCTAGATGAATCTTTGCGGATCCAATAGTTTTATGGTTTATTTTGTTACCAGAATTGAAATTCCCCAACTGTTCTGGAGGGATTTGAGTTCATCTCTGAATTAATAATCCAGGCCTCTGGATTACTAGCCTGATGATATGTGCCCATGTTCACTCCACCTTGAACCAGAGCTTCAGGAAACAACACAGTAGTAAAAAAGGTCATCCAAGAACCATTGAAGGGTCACCGATGTGTTATATTGTGAGTTTCCATGTTTATCAATGGTCAGGGAAACTGGTGCTGGCAATAAGCACATCCTCCAAGCCCAAGTCAGCAAGGCACAAAAGCAATGGTGAGAAATGGTAAATTGTGTATTTTGTACACAACTTGTTTCATAGAAAGGCTTTAAGCCAGGACCGAGAAGAACATTTATATCCCTATTTTGTTGAATTCCATATTAATGCAATAACGAATATTAAGATCTTGTACCAGACTCCCAACAGTGGCTAGTATACTGGACACCCCAATATTTCATTTTAATTTTGTGAGACTGTGAGGAAAGGATACCTCGCTCCAGGAGTGATTTCACAAAACATCGGGATATGGGGTGGGATTTTCTGTTGCCCGACGCCGATCCCGTAATCGGTGATCGGGCGGAGAATCCCTTTAGTTGCCCAAATTGCGGGTGGCGCCGGTTTGACGCCGGTTTTCGAGTCTCCGCCCCCTCCGAAATGGCATCATCGAATTGCGCGCCACATGCCATTGGAACGGCGTTGGTGCGTCATAGGAAGGCCCTCCCCCGATTCTCCGCCCCCACTGGACCAAGGTCCCGTCACCGCAGTTGACGTGTGTTCTGAACGGTCAGGAACCTGGCGTGGCGGCCGCGGACTGTGTCCAGCATCACCATAGTCAGCTGGGAGCAGTGCCGCTGGCCGGGGTGTCTTCTGTGAGGGCTGGTGGGACTGATGGGGGGTGACATGGTGTGGCCTGTGGGGTCATATTTGGCACGTCGGTCAGCGCATGGCTGGTGCCAAGTTGTAAGGTGTGACTGCTGCAACTCATCGCCGTGCGCATGTGCGGCCACGGACCCGGCTATTCTCCGCCGTTTTTGGCGCAGGAGCCAGGAGTTTTACCCGGTGCCGCTGCTAGCCCCTCACTGGCCCCGGAATCGGTGAGGGTTCGCCATCTTTTTGGTGTAGTAAAACGCCTGGGAATTATCTGTTTCAGCCGGCACTTAGCTTCTGAAACGGAGAATCCAGCTCTAGGTATATTAAAACAAAAACAGTATTAAAATATCTTTAACATCACACAAGAAAATAATTTACAATTACCCGTTAAACAATGTTGATCAATGCAGTGACACAATAACTCTTAACTGCTATCTTTATTCCCACTCAAACAACATAAAAACCATCTCAGATCCCAATCCACTTTTAAATACAGTTAACACTCAGGAATATGTAGATCATGAGACACAGGAGTAGAATTAGGCCATTCGGCCCATCGAGTCTGCTCCACCATTCAATCATGGCTGATATGTTTATCATCCTCATTCTCCTGCCTTTTCCCCATAACCCCTGATTCCCTTATTAAATAAGAACATATCTATCTCTGTCTTAAAGACACTCAGTGATTTGGCCTCCACAGCCTTCTGCGGCAATGAGTTCCACACATTCACCACCCTCTGGCTGAAGAATTTCCTTCTCATCTCTATTTTAAAGGATCGTCCCTTCAGTCTGAAGCTGTGCCCTCGGGCTCAAGTTTCTCCTACTATCCACTCCACGTCCATTCTATCCAGGCCTCGCAGTATCCTGTGAGTTTCAATACGATCTCCCCTCATCCTTCTAACCTCTATTGAGTACAGACTCAGAGTCCTCAACCGTTCCTCATACGACAAGCTCCTCATTCCAGAGATCATCCTTGTGAATCTCCTCTGGACCCTTTCCAAGGTCAGCACATCTTTCCTTAGATACCGGATCCAAAACTCCTCACAATACTCCAAATGGGGTCTGACCAGAACCTTTTGCAGCCTCAGATATAATCCAGATATACAGCTCTTGTATTCTCGCCCTCTCGACATGAATGCTAACATTGTATTTGCCTTCCTAACTGCCAACTGAACCTGCATGTTAACCTTAAAAGAGTCCTAAACTACTGACTCAGTCCTATTTTATCATGCACTACCAAGTACTCCGCAATCTCATCCTTAATAATGGACTCTAAAATCTTACCAATGATCAAAGTCAGGCTAACCGGCCTATAATTTCCCATCTTCTGCCTCCGTCCATTATTAAACAGCGGTATTACTTTAGCCACTTTCCAATCCTCTGGGACCCTCCCTGCCTCCAGTGATTCCTGAAAGATCACCACCAATGCCTCCACAATCTCCTCAGATATCTCCTTCAGAACCCTGGGGTGTAGTCCGTCTAGTCCGGGTGATTTATCCACCTTCAGACCTTTCAGTTTCCCCAGCACCTTCTCCTTAGTGATGGCCTCTGCCCCCTGACTCTCTTGAAATTCTGGAGCTGGATTCTCCGCCAGCGGGATGCTCCGTTTTGTCGGCAGCCCGAGGGTATACTGATGGCGTGGGGTTGCCCCACAATGGGAAACTCCATTGACCAGCTCGCGTAACGGAGCATCCTGGTGGTGGGGTGAAACGGAAATGTGACGCGGCGGGGCAGAGAATCCAGCCCCAGGTATCCCACTGGTATCTTCCAATGTGAAGGCTGATGCAAAGTAACTATACAGTTCCTCTGCCATTTCTTTGTTCGCTATTACTACTTCTTCAGCCTCATTTTCCAGTGGTCCAATGTTATTCTTGTCTCTGCCTTACCTTTTATATATCAAAAGCAATCTTTGCCATATTCTTCTATATTACTAGCTAGCTTACACTCAAATTTCATCTTCTCCCACCTTATTGCTTTCTTAGTTATCCTCTGCTCGCTTTTAAAGACTTCCCAATTGCCTGACTTCCCACTAATCCTCGCCACTTTGTACGCTTTTTCTTTTGATTTTATGCTGTCCTTGACATCCCTCATCAGCCATGGTTGTCTTGACCTCTCCTTAGCAGGTTTCCTCCTACTTGGGATGAATTTCTGTTGTGCCTCCCCAATAACCCCCAAAACTCCTGCCAGAACTGTCTTGGATACTCCACTTTGAGAAAGAGAGATCTTTTGAGACAGCTTATAGATAGACACCTGACACTCTGTCAGAATAATGCAGTATCTCTGGCTGTACTTCTTCAGAAACCTTCTCAGCCATAAATGAATTGTCTGTTAACCTCAACACCTGACTACTTCAATCCCTGGCTCTTCCACTAACTGCATCATCTCACTAAACTGAACACAATCGGCCAGATTCTCTGTTCCTGAGACTAAGTGTTGAAGCCGCGGCAGGATTCATGGACTTCTATGACAGCAAAACTGGTGCCGCACCTGGACTAATTCAATGATCTTTGAGGGGCTAGCACTGGGGGCACGTGGAACACAATCAATTCCAATGAGAAAGGGTGCAATTGAACATAGAACATAGAACATTACAGCGCAGTACAGGCCCTTCGGCCCTCAATGTTGCGCCGACCTGTGAAACCCCTCTAAAGCCCATCTACACTATTCCCTTATCGCCCATATGTCTATCCAATGACCATTTGAATGCGTTTAGTGTTGGCGAGTCCACTACTGTTGCAGGCAGGGCATTCCACGCCCTTACTACTCTCTGAGTAAAGAATCTACCAGTCCTATATCTATCTCCCCTCAATTTAAAGCTATGTCTCTCGTGCTGGACATCACCATCCGAGGAAAAAGGCTCTCAATGTCCACCCTATCTAATCCTCTGATCATCTTGTATGCCTCAATTAAGGCATCTCTTAACCTTCTTCTATCTAACGAAAACAGCCTCAAGTCCTTCAGCCTTTCCTCGTAAGATCTTCCCTCCATACCAGGCAACATTCTTGTAAATCTCCTCTGTACCCTTTCCAATGCTTCCACATCGTTCCTATAATGCGGCGACCAGAACTGCACGCAATACTCCAAATGCGGCCGCACCAGAGATTTGTACAACTGCAACATGACCTCATGGCTCCGAAACTCAATTCCTCTACCAATAACTGGGCAGCAGGGTAGCATGGTGGTTAGCATAAATGCTTCACAGCTCCAGGGTCCCAGGTTCGATTCCCGGCTGGGTCACTGTCTGTGTGGAGTCTGCACGTCCTCCCCCTGTGTGCGTGGGTTTCCTCCGGGTGCTCCGGTTTCCTCCCACAGTCCAAAGACGTGCGGGTTAGGTGGATTGGCCATGCTAAATTGCCCGTAGTGTCCTAATAAAAGTAAGGTTAAGGGGGGGTTGTTGGGTTACGGGTTACGGGTATAGGGTGGATACGTGGGTTTGAGTAGGGTGATTATGGCTCGGCACAACATTGAGGGCCGAAGGGCCTGTTCTGTGCTGTACTGTTCTATGTTCTATGTTCTATAAAAGCTAACACATCGTACACCTTCTTAACAACCCTCTCAACCTGGGTGGCAACTTTCAGGGATCTATGGACATGGACACTGAGATCTCTCTGCTCGTCCACACTACCAAGAATCTTACCATTAGCCCAGTACTCTGTCTTCCTGTTATTCCTTCCAAAATGAATCACATCACACTTTTCTGCATTAAACTCCATTTGCCACCTGTCAGCCCAGCTCTGCATCTTATCTATGTCCCTCTGTAATTTGTAACATCCTTCCGCACTGTCCACAACTCCACCGACTTTAGTGTCATCTGCAAATTTACTCACCCATTCTTCTACGCCCTCCTCCAGGTCATTTATAAAAATGAGAAACAGCAGCGGCCCCAAAACAGATCCTTGTGGTACACCACTAGTAACTGGACACCAGTCTGAACATTTCCCATCAACCACCACCCTTTGTCTTCTATCAGCTAGCCAATTTCTGATCCAAACTTCTAAATCACCCTGAATCCCATGCCTCTGTATTTTCTGCAATAGCCTACCGTGGGGAACCTTATCAAACACTTTACTGAAATCCATATACACCACATCAACTGCTTTACCCTCATCCACCTGTTTGGTCACCTTCTCGAAGAACTCAATAAGGTTTGTGAGGCACAAACTACCCATCACAAAACCATGTTGACTATCTCTAATCAAATTATTCCTTTCCAGATGATTATACATCCTATCTCTTATAAACCTTTCCAAGATTTTCCCCACAACATAAGTAAGGCTCACTGGTCTATAGTTACCGGGGTTATCTCTACTCCCCTTCTTGAACAAGGGGACAACATTTGCTATCCTCCAGTCTTCTGGCACTATTCCTGTAGACAAAGATGACTTAAAGATCAAAGCCAAAGGCTCAGCAATCTCCTCCCTAGCTTCCCAGAGAATCCTAGGATGAATCCCATCCAGCCCACGGGACTTAACTGTTTTCACACTTTCCAGAATCGCTAACACCTCCTCCTTATGAACCTCAAGCCCTTCTAGTCTAGTAGCCTGTATCTGAGTATTCTCCTCGACAACTTTGTCTTTTTCCTGCGTGAATACGGATGAAAATACTCATTTAGCATCTCTTCTATCTCCTCGGACTCCACGCACAACTTCCCACTACTGTCCTTGACTGGCCCTACTCTTACCCTAGTCATTCTTTTATTCCTGACATAGCTATAGAAAGCTTTAGGGTTATCCTTGATCCTACCTGCCAAAGACTTCTCACGTCCCCTCCTGGCTCTTCTTAGCTCTCTCTTTAGATCCTTCCTAGCTAACTTGTAACTCTCGAGTGCCCTAACTGAACCTTCATGTCACATCTTTACATAAGCCTCCTTCTTCCTCTTGACAAGTGATTCAACTGCTTTAGTAGCCCATGGTTCCCTCACTCGACCACTTCCTCCCTGCCTAACAGGTACATACTTATCAAGGACACGCAGTAGCTGTTCCTTGAACATGCTCCACATTTCCATTGTGTCCATCCCCTGCAGTTTTCCTCTCCAGGCGATGCATCCTAAGTCTTGCCTCATCGCATCATAATTGCCTTTCCCCCAGCAATAACTCTTGCCCTGCGGTTTATACCTAACCCTTTCCATCACTAATGTAAACGTAATCGAATTGTGGTCACTATCACCAAAATGCTCACCTACCTCCAAATCTAACACCTGTCCTGGTTCATTACCCAGTACCAAATCCAATACGGCCTCGCCTCTTGTTGGCCTATCTACATACTGCATCAGGAAACCCTCCTGCACACATTGGACAAAAACGGACCCATCTAAAGTACTCGAACTATAGCGTTTCCAGTCAATATTTGGAAAGTTAAAGTCCCCCATAACAACTACCCTGTTACTTTTGCTCCTATCCAGAATCATCTTTGCAATCCTTTCCTCTACATCTCTGGAACTTTTCAGAGGCCTATAGAAAACCCCTAAAAGGGTGACCTCTCCTTTCCTGTTTCTTAACTCAGCCCATACTACCTCAGTATTCGAGTCCTCATCAAATGTCCTCTCAGCCACCGTAATACTGTCCTTGACTAACAATGCCACCCCTCCCCCTCTCTTACCACCTTCCCTGAACTTACTGAAATATATAAACCCCGGCACCTGCAACAACCATTCCTCGCCCTGCTCTATCCATGTCTCCGAAAAGGCCACAACATCGAAGTCCCAGGTACCAACCCAGGCCGCAAGCTCACCCACCTTATTCCGGATGCTCCTGGCATTGAAGTAGACGCACTTTAAACCACTTTCCTTCCTGCCAGTACACTCGTGCAACTTTGAAACCTTACTCATGACCTCACTACTCTCAATGTCTTGTGTACTAGAGCTACAATTCAGGTTCCCAATCCCCTGCTGAACTAGTTTAAACCCTCCCGAAGAGCATTAGCAAACCTCCCCCCGAGGATATTAGTACCCCTCTGGTCCAGGTGTAGACCATCCCGTTTGTAGAGGTCCCACCTACCCCAGAATGAGCCCAATTGTCCAGGAATTTGAAACCCTCCCTCCTGCACCATCCCTGCAGCCACGTGTTCAACTGCTCTCTCTCCCTATTCCTCGACTCGCTAGCACGTGGCACGGATAACAATCCAGAGATAATAACTCTGTTTGTCCTGGATCTAAGTTTCCTCCCTAGCTCCCTGAATTCCTGCCTTACATCCCTATCCCTTTTCCTACCTATATTGTTGGTACCTATGTGGACCACGACTTGGGGCTGCTCCCCCTCCCCCTTAAGGATCCCGAAAACACGATCCAAGACACCGCGGACCCTGGCACCTGGGAGGCAATACATCAAACGCGAGTCTCACTCGTTCCCACAGAATCTCCTATCTATCCCCCTAACTATGGAGGCTCCAATGACTAATGTTCTTCTCCTCTCCCCCCTTCCCTTCTGAGCAACAGGGACAGACTCTGTGCCAGAGACCTGTACCCCATGGCTGACCCCTGGTAAGCCGTCTCCCCCAACAGTATCCAAAGCGGTATACCTGTTACTAAGGGGAACGACCACAGGGAATCCCTGTACTGACTGCTTCACCCCAGCCCCTTCAGGAGGCTGACATTCAGGAGGCTGACAAACTTTAGCCGCACACACTTCACTCCCCACACACAGCATTCCAGCCAACAAGGTGGCAGAGAGGAGAGCGGCACCTAGAGCCATGGATGCCTAGCCAGAGACCATGCTGGACGCTGTGGAGGAGAGGCAGATGACCCTGTACCCGACCCGGGAAGGGGGCTGCTAGCCGGCGCCGTTTGGTGTGCCTGGACCCAGGTGGCAGAGGCGGTAGCGTCACAAGCAACATTAACTGGACCGGCCAGCAATGCCCGAAGAAACTGCACAACCTCCTCAGGACGGCCAGGGTCAGTAGGCAGCAATGTGCCCCTGGCACCAACCCCTGTCCCATACTGCCATAGCCCTACCCCCCGACCGGGAGGGTGGCTGAATTCCCACCTTTCACTACATGCCGGCACCCATACCAGCTGCCATGGCCAGGTGCCCTGGCCACTGAGGCCAACAGCTACGCACCCCCTGAGCTGTCAGCTACGCACCCCCTGAGCTGTCAGCTACCCACCCCCTGAGCTGTCAGCTACCCACCCCCTGAGCTGTCAGCTACCCACCCCCTGAGCTGTCAGCTACCCACCCCCTGAGCTGTCAGCTACCCACCCCCTGAGCTGTCAGCTACCCACCCCCTGAGTTGTCAGCTACCCACCCCCTGAGCTGTCAGCTACCCACCCCCTGAGCTGTCAGCGACCCACCCCCTGAGCTGTCAGCTGCCCACCCCCTGAGCTGTCTAACACTGGGCATTTTCTGTCCCCCCCACCCCCAGGTGAAGGCTGACCATAACTGCTGGGAGCAGGAGAAGGCTGGAGAGAGACCGCCGGGCCTGCAACCCATCACCACGGCAGAGCAGAGGGCCCTGGACATGGTCAGCAGGCCCAAGGAAAGGGCAGCCGCTGTGGTCGAGATCGGCCTTGGCCAAAGAAGTGGGACCCCACTGAGCTGCGATTCCCCATGACATGTATGTCACCCCCCCCAACATCGACCTCACCCCCAGGCCATCCTCTCACCCACACCACCCGCTCCACATATCCTCACCTCCCCAACAACCCCCCGCCCCCAACCCCCACCAACCCTATCCCCGCCCTGCGTTCTAATCATACGTCCTGTCTTGTGACTGCTGGTTATGGGACGGGTCCTTCTTGTGTCCCCTGCCCCGAGCCACATCCAGAGCCAGAGTCCCAGGTACTGAGCATCGACGAGGATGATATCAACACAGACAGGAACCATCAACCATAGACCCAGGACGCCCTGGAGCTCGAGTCCGGAGATGACACAGATTTCCCATCACAGCTGTCTCCAGTATATCAGGTGGAAGTAGGAACACCCGAGGGATGGATGGTCTGAGGTAGGGCACACCCCAGGGACTAGCTGCCGTCCAGACAGGTTTTGGGATTCTGGAACGGACAGTCCCATTGATTGTAGCAATGCAGTCGCAGAGTCAGGGACTACATGAGGGCTTGTCGGTGAGCCTCCAGTACCTGCAGGTGAAGGTGGAGGAGTCCAACTGCATGCAGGAGCAGGAGGTGGTGCTGACCATGCGTGCCACCCAGGCCAACACCGCATGGGTGGCAACCACGATGCAGGCCTTGGGGGCGTGGGATTCGGCTATGGATCAGCATGTCCAAGGCCTGGGACATTCCGTGCAGATGCTTGCTGAGGCCCAGGACAGAGCTGCTTCTCACAGGCAGCCATGTGCCACCTGGACATCGCAGTGATGCTCCTGAGCGTGGCCCTGTCACAGCGGGTCATGGCTGGGAACATCGGCAGCATTGCCCAGGCACTGGCCAATGTGGCACACAGAGGGAGGTGGCCCAGTCCCAGAGGGAGGTGGCCCAGTCCCAGAGGGAGATGGCTCAGTCACTGGCTGATGTAGCACAGACCCAGAATGTGGGGGCACAGTCAATGGGTGATGTGGCGCAGTCCCAGACGGAGATGGTCCACTCCCTGTGCTCCAGGCCACAAGCATGCAGAACCTGGCCGAGATGGCACTGGGCCTCCAGAACTGCCAGCTCAAGGGCGCAGGGGAGCCTTAGGGCATGGATCCACTCACACCCCAATCCTATGGAGTAGCCTGGGGGCCAGTCGGCACCCCGAGGGAGGAGAAAGTCATGGGGCTTGTGCTGCTGACTCCCGCAGGGGAGGTGCCAGAACACCGCAGCATCTTGGACTTACCATTCCTTCCAAATCCCACCCGACGCCCCCGTCGCTGGTCCATCCGTTGGTCATCAGGCAAAACAGGGCAGCACTACACCACCTGGAACACCTGAGCAGCAGCCAGGCCCGTCTAGGCCCGGTCGCCCCAGAAGACGCCCGGCAAAGGGGACCCGGGTCGCAGGGCGGGAGTCACAGCTGGCCGTCTCCACTCCTGATGTACCATCTGGGTATCCACCTCGGCGTAGCGGTAGGGCCCGAAAGGCCAGAAATGTAGACAACAGTTATGTTGGCACGGGTGCTCTGTCAGAAAGGCCCACCCAAGGACAACTCGCATAGTAACTCCTACCGGAGGACACCAAATGGGGGCCCCGGAGTGAGGGATGGGCTGGTGTGGGCGGACATTGTGGGTGGGCTTGGCTCATGGACCGCAGTTCAGCCAGCACTCTGTCCCCCCCCCCCCCCTCTCCGGCCCCCTCAATGTCCTGCACCATGGGTGCCTCCGGTCCTGATGCCCATCCCTGCTGCCAGGTGAACTGTCGGCTGGCATTGCCCATGTGTGCGGTACGCTCCGGGGCCCCCATATGGTGTCCCCTGGTAGGAACTACTATGCGAGTTGTCCTTGGGTGGGCCATGTGATGCTCTGCCAGTGGAGGAGGAGGTATGGCGGAGAGTGGGGTGCAGGGGTGGTGGGGTGGAGGGTGGTGCGGTGGGGACACTCATACAGCCGGCATCACTCTGCAGAACCAGGGGCCAAGGTGGGTGGTCAGTGGGGTGCACAGCAAGATGTTTGCCTTGCCAACCACAGCAATGGCTGTCCGTGCCTGGACAGTTCCGCAGGAGGCTCACCACCCCCAGCCAGCCCGGTCGGTATCAGGACCGGCAGCCCATGGTCGCACCTCTCCATGTCCTACCTCCTCTCTCTCCCTCATCAGCCACCTGTTTCATGATTTTTGAAAGCACGAGTGAACCCGCCATCGGGAATTTGCCCCTGTGGAGGCGGAGAAGTGCAGAGGCCCCAGAGAATACCGTGTCAGGCCCGCTAATGATTTGCCAATGGCGTTTACTGTACATGCAGAATGGAACGCATTGACACGACTGTCAAGGGACCGGAGAATTGCGATTTGGCATGAACACGGCGCCTGCCACGTTTTCGCCGTCAATACCAATTCTCCGTCCAATCACGTTTCCTGATTCTGGCGTCAGCCAACGGAGAATCCTGCCCAATGTCCCTACTTAACTGCTCCACAGGGAACCCTCTTAATATAACTAAAAGTCCATCAGCCCAAACTTTCACGATGCTTTAATTGTACCTCTGTCTCCAAAAAGCCCAGCTGTCTTTCAAACCAGAATGTTTAGAAATACTACTGCAGTAGTCATACAGACTAACCCAGGCTTTTACCCCTTACTGTTCCAACTATATGTAATACAATATAGAAATTCCTACATCCATTACACAAAGGATAATGACAAAATAGAACTTCACTCTTCACTGTGTCAAACTATAAACCCCAATGGGACACTTGTTTATTGTGGGTAGCCATGGGAACAGGGGAAACATTAGTGAACTCAAGTGGGAGCTGTGAGGAGCTGGGGTGATGGGAAATCAGAGGGCAGCTCCTCGGCACTGGGTCAATGATAGTTGGAGGCTGGGGGTGTTGGAGGGATTGGTGCTAGGGAAAGGGCCGAGCTGATGGTACATCAAGTCAGTCGACATTTGTGAGACTAGGGCAATAATTTTAAAAAAGCACAGCTTCTTCCCACCCAACAAAATGAGTAAGAAAATCACTTACCCCACCCCACCATCATTACAGGGGCCACTGGAGGGGTTATACACCCTCCGCACTCTGCATTGCTTCTTGCCAATTATATTGCCATCGCAGTTCTGTCACAACACCGTGAGGAATCTCCTGGATGGATGTGGACCCCAATTTATCCAGTCTGAACAAGGGGGTAAAGTTTAAGTTGGAACAAATCCATGTGAAAGATGTGTTGATGAGGGCAATACATTGAAACAATAGCTTTCATCCTCACTTGTATTTTAGTTTCCAAAGTACAAAATTAATATAGTCAATTCTATAGCATCAAACTTTTACCTCATTAAAATGGGTATACTCGCATGTCTCTAAATATAACTTCCCCCTCACCGCTGAGAGTGGCCCTCAATCACAAATAGAGCCCAGCATAAAGCTCACTCAACCCTGTGTGGTTGATGGGCCTGAGCAGCAGCAGTGTGAATGCCTCTATTTTCCACCTCAGTCATCAAAATGGCCACCCAGTGAGCGCTACAAACCCGCCAATCCATTTGTGTCGGGCAAATTTACATTCACCCTGATGAGACTGACACCAAGAGGAAATGAAAAATCTCAATGGCATCAGTTTTGATTTGTTCCTAACCCAGGCTGCAGAGGTTTAAGGTGGTGCATGAACACAGTGTAAAATCAGAGAATGGCCATGGGGTGGGGAAGGGTAACTGGTTCCCCTTTAAATACAAGATGAAGGACATTTTGCCCTGCGACCAGGAAATAGTTACATATAAACATACAGAGCGCCACAAGAGTATTTTAGATCAAATCACCCATCCAAATTGAGTTTTTTTGTCTATTTTATAAATCTTGCTTGAGAACCATAGAAGCATAGAATCCCTACAATGCAGAAGGAGACTATTTGGCCCATCGAATCGGCACTGACCCCCTGAAAGAGCACCCTACCTATGTCCACTTTCCCCCCTATTCCTGTAACCCCTCTTAACTTGCACATCCCTGGACACGAAGAGGCAATTTATCATGGCCAATCCACTTAACCTGGACATCTTTGGACTGTGGGAGGAAACCGGAGCACCCGGAGGAAACCCATGCACACATGGGGAGAACGTGCAGGCTCCGCACAGCCAGTCACCCAAGGCCAGTATTGAACCTAGGTGCCTGATGCTGAAAGGCAGCAGTGCTAACCACTGTGCTGCGGTGCTGCCAGTCAGGTAAAAATATTAGTTTAAAACAAGCAATAGGATGGCCCCATTGATTGATTCGGGATCCACACAGTCCCAAATCTACATTGGCAATCGACAATCTAATCATTACCTAAATGCCAGACACTGTTAATAGGACATTTCCTAGGTCTGATTTATACTCTTCAATCATTTCAGCAATCTGTAGGTTTGCAGTTATTACAAACAGATTCCTTCACAAAGTAGGAGCTTATCTATGAGGCTATTCTTTTTGCACCATTTGAAATGAGTGTGAGTACTGCATGCACTTCACTGCTATAAAAGCTCTGCTTTGAATTAAAGTCAACCAGCGAATAAACCAAAAGCAGCTGATAGCAACTTTATACTGGCAAGGCTTTCCACCACTGCTGCAGTATAGAGACTAAGATCAGCTAGCCAAGCCCTTCAGCGTGAACCAATGTCCATGTGAGTGTGCATGTTTTTAAAATTAGCTAATTTACTTGAATTGTATAGCCAAAGGAGAGAGACAAACGTGCAAAGAATCCCACTAATAGGGCGGAATTGTTTTTAAAAGTGTCCTTTTCGGCAAGAAAAGCGATGCGATTCTCGTCAGCCTCAGTGGCACGATCTGGATGGCAATCTTCAGGCACTTAGAAATTTATTTTTTATCCCCCAGGAGGAAAACACCATGCCTGAGGGGCAAAGTGAAGATACGCCCACCCTGCGGGTCATCTGAGAACTTTGATGAAGGGGTGCTGCATTTAAATAGCTCCACAGCACTTACAGGACCCATTTTGACCAATCGGCCATCTTTTGGAGCCCATGCCGGCCGACCTTTGTGACCCACCCTGCCTGGATTTCGCAACCAGCACTGCCCGAACCTCATGATCCACCATTTTTGCTTACCTTTAATGTCACAGGTGAGCCTGCTTGGTTCTCACAATCTCATTTGCTTTGTCATTCAATGTTAGATTTCTGCGCAGGACTTCAGCTGATGATTTAAGATATCACTGCATCCGTTGAAAAAAATTATGAGGTTTGTTCTCAAACTCGCTATGTTTAGTCTGCAAAAGCCTTTGTAGTTTTGAGGGTTTTAAACTTTAATTTGCCAGTGCTTCCCTGCATGTAACACATATGAACTTTGAACCCTGATTTGCAGTGGCACAATTAATAAACCCACACCTCAAGTCTTAATGCTGCTTTGTACTTGGTTTCAGCTTCTTCTTCATGGATTGTTCACCAGAGGCCCTGGAATTCACACCAGCACTGCTGGCAGCTGCAATATGGAGGAATCTGTCTCGTGCCCAGAGCAGTGTATGGGGCCGCGTGTCCAGCTCTCAGGCAACGATCCTGGAGAGACGACGCCATCAATTTTTAAAAAGAATCTGCTCCTAGGTCAGCGTTCTGATGTCAGGAGGAGGGGGTCTGCCTCGCTGGACTCTGGGCTGAGGGGGCACGCACGTGCGGGATGGCTGGCATTCTATTCTTTTTTAAAATAAATTTAGAGTACCCAATAATTTTTCTTTTCCAATTGAGGGACAATTTAGCGTGGCCAATCCACCTCCCCTGCATATCTTTGGATTGTGGGGGTGAAACCCACGCAGATACAGGGAGAATGTGCAAACTCCACACGGAAAGTGACCCAGGGCCGGGATTCAAACCCAGGTCCTCAGCACCGTAGTCCCAGTGCTAACCACTACGTCACATGCTGCCTTGGCCGGCATTCTTATAGCCTGTCTCGGCCGTTGGCACTTCTTCCCGTGATCGTGAATGGCAGCAACCGATGCCCCACGACCCCCCCCCCACGACACCCGCCCGCGACCCACCCGCGGGTCACGACCCTGAGTTTGAAAATGTCGCCTCTATACGATTCCCTCCCTTCACCTCAGAGTATGAACTCCTGCAGTAATTGGGGGGGGGGGGGGGGATTCTCCTTAACAAGGGGGAAACCTCTCAATATAAAACTCCCGACCTGGGTGCAGGTCAAGGTGGGGGCCCTTCGGGGGAGAGGCGTTGTAGCTTTTGTGATATTGTGTATGCCGTAATAAACCTTTGTTTATTCCTATCTTGCCATGTGTTCCTGACTCTCTTTCATTGAAATCCACATGACTTTCTATGATCAGCAAGGGTAAGTGCTCCCCGTTTCCTCTCTCTATTCCACTCTTTAGTCACTCTCCAGAAAGTCGCCTGGATCCCACATGCCACCACCTCGCAGATCCCCAGCACCCAACCTCCCGCCAACATCCTCAAACCCACTGGCACTCCATAGCTAAATCCCCTTCCTGCACAGGCACAGTGCCCATGCATGCCAGTTGCCAGTTGTCCTCGAAGCCTGATGCACCCGGCATCCGGCCCAAACTAAGGATCTTGACTCTTTTCAAGAAGAGGGCCACGGAGCTCGCAGAGGAGGACCAGGGGTGGACCTGCACAGAGACCGAGGTTGGCCAGCGACAGAAAAATGAAGAGCCACAGCACCTCCATCCAGATGACCAGTCTCAAGTGAGTTTTTTGTTGTCCAAACCCTTGACCAGGCCATGCCCCAAAACCATGTTCCTTGCCTTGCAGGATCACCAACTGATGAGCCTCGTTCATCCATGAGCAGAGCTCCCCCCATTCACCCTCGACGGCACCTCAGAGAAGACCTCTGAGAAGGATGTGGATGAAGTGTCACAGCTACCACACGCACCATCCACCACCCCAGACACAAGCGATCTTAGCAGGCTGGTTTCTGGGTCACTATCTGGGGGGCGCTACACTGCTTCTGATGCACATCAGGTGGAAGCAGGAACGTCCCAGGGACCAAACAGTCAGAGGTCTGCTGGACCCTAGGACACAGCTATGCCCAGTCAGATGCTGCGTCGCTGGACATGTTCATCCCTCAGCTGCTTGAGATGCAATGGTGGAGCCGGGAATACCAGGAAAAAATGTCAGCAATATTCCTGCAAGGCCGAATGGAGGACTCCCAAAGTATTTAATCGCAGGAGATGTTGCCGGATTTGTGTTGTACCCTGGCCAATACGCAAGAGCAACGTCCATAGCGGAAAACCTTGGTCATGACTACAGAGCCATGATTGGCAAACTCCAAAGCTTGGCTCAGTTCCTGAGGACCATTGCTGAAGACTTCAACACCAGGGTGCAGACAAAGAGGACCACTGGTGAGGGTTTCAAACTAAGTTGCCCCTCTGTCCCTTGGAGTAACCCAGGGTGCACAAATACATGGAGGGAGGAGTAAGTGCTGGAACTTATCTTGGGGCCTCTGCCCAGGAGAGCCTAGGAGTGACCAGCCGTTTAGAACCCCCATTTCCTAATATCGGCGCATCTGAGGGGCAGCGGGCACTATAGGGTGACGCGGCCACACCAGTGCCACCTGAAACTTGGCTGCGGTCCTCCAGGTCCCAGCCCTCCAGAGCCTACTGAGGATATCTCAAACAACAGGGAGTGGAAGGCAGCAGGAGGCCTCCTCTTCTGGTGTGTATCCTGGGAACACACATACACATAATGGGAGGGCTCACAAGATGAAGGATTTTTTGGCGCCGTGGACACGGGTGAAGTTAGGCACTGATAGTTAAGGGACAAAATCATTTGTCACATTTGCACTTGTAACCTATTAATACCTCTTGTTCATAACCTTCAGGCCTCACTCTCTTTGACCCTCCTCCCACTGGATAGTTCCTCACCCCATCTGAACACAGCTTTTCTCACAAACCCTTAATGTGAGGCAAACGGTAAGGCCAAGTCAAACAAAGTGTTACATACAACCTGGAAGGACTCTACCATTATTCAGTGAACCCTGGACCCTAACCGCTTAGTCCCCTCTAGAGTAATGGGACAAAGGAATGTGGCCCCAAACCTCACCAGCACATGAGCCGGGCAGTCACCATGCTGGCAGCAGACAGACAGGTGGCAGACTTAAGCAAAAGCTAAGGATCATCAGAGCTTTCCCGACTGTCAGATGTTATCACCTTCCTGCATTGACAGGCTAAGCAGGAAATAGGACGCCCCAGGCCCAGCAGAGGGTGTCATGCAGGTCTTGGGCTGGGGTGGAGTTTGCAGAGCTGTCAGACAACCTGATGATCCCATTGTGCGAAGCTGGAAGTTATTAGGGAATCCCTAGTCTTCCTACCCATGCAAACACTCACTCCTCCCTGGCCTCAATATTCCAGCTTCTCTTCGGCTTCTCCCTCCTGGACTTACTCCTCATCGGAGGAGATGTTCTGCTCCTTCTGGTCTTATTCATCGAGGGCATCGCCCCGCCACTGCACTAAGTTATGCAGGGCACAGCATACCACACCGATACAGGAGACTACCTGTGCTGCAGGGCCTCACCGGACCTGTTGGGAGAGTGGAAGCACATCTTGAGCAGTCCGATGTCCCACTTAATCACAGATCGGGTGGTACTGTGAACCTCGTAAATCGGACTCAGCCTCAGAATCAGGTGTCATCAGGTGTCATTGGCAAATGTCTCATCAAGTATTTATTTTCCCCAACAAGCTATCCCTGTAGCCTGGGATGAGCCTTGAAAATTCCAGAGGTTTGAGACTGCCCAAGGATGAAGCTATCAAGCACGCACCGTGGAAAATGGGCACACACATAGCTGATCCTCATCTGGTGGTCGCTCACCAGCTACACATTAAAGGAGTGGAATCCCTTCCTGTCAATATACAGGACTCCCTGGTGTCAGGCAGAGTGTATCTGCCCCCTGTACCTGTGACAGACCAGTGATGGAAATGAATCCCGCAGCCCTCTCATTCTGATGGTCCTGGCCAAGGTCAAAATTAATGTTGTCGGATGCCCTGGCATTGAGTGCATCCATAACATCATGGATGCATTTGTGGGCATATAACTGCCAGATAGAACACGGGTCACCCACTGAGCCCTGAAATTATTCCATAGGGTAAGTGTTGAAGGTAGCCATGGCTTCCTCCTCCACGTGACACCAGATTTGAAAGGATGCCACACAGGTACCACGCACTGCCCCCCTTGTGAGGCGGAACCTCCAGCAGTGCATGTTGTCCGACACTTCCATTAGAGACTAACGGGTCCTGTGAACCCTTGCTCTCCTTCGTCTTTGCTCTCTAGCCCCTGTTCGGCCTGAACTGCAGCCAGCCCTTAAACCTACCCTGCCCCCCATTTCCTTGAACTGGATTCCCCCAAGATGTGGCCTCTAATAGCTATTGGAGTCTGGTTTCCTCCAGCGTAGCAGTAGAATCACCAGCTCCATCCTGAGGTCACTCGGTACTCTGTGGGGGATGAGGGAGTGTGAGAGAGAGAGGTGGTTGCCTTCAGATCCTCCCAACACCCTTGATCTCCTGGTCCTGGAAGCTGTCAGTCCTTTACCTTCTCTGGTGTCACTCACGTGTCTGTTGCCCTTCCAACCTCATTGCTCCGTTAATATCTACATCACAGGGGGTTCTGACAGTCTGTTCCAATGGCCGTCCATCCCCCATTGGCAGGGTTAACTGGACTGTATGCATTGGGCACTATTGTTTCCTCTATGGCAGGTGCTGGGCTCTGGCTACAATGCACACACATTCCCTCTTGAATCTCTGCACCGCCCTTTAATCCTTGATATATGAGTTTGAAACCCTCTCCTTGATTTTAAGATCGTCGGCAACTGACATTGTTGGGGCTTCACTAACGATGGTCAATTAGTTTGATGAGCATGACTCTCAGGAATGTTGGAGGGCACAATTACTCTCTATAACTTATAGGCAACACTAACAGACAGCATTAATAATCAGGCTGTGTCATACCAAGATCTCTTTGCTGTCAAGTCTTTGCCCTTAAGACTCCTGGGGAACCACGGCATTAACTCTAAAACAGACAGGCTAAAGGCATTAGGACCACACATACCACCCGTGACCCCCGTCCCAGAGGAGGGCTCCGACCACACCCCCCCTCACCCCCAACCACCCGCCCCAGCATGCTTGAACCAGCACCCCCCCTCCCTCTCTCTCTCTCTCCCCCCCCCCCCCCCCCCCCACCCTCTCCAGCTGCCCAGCGGATACAGTCCCTCTGTACACCCTAGTATAAGGTGGAGAGGGGTTCCCATCTCCTTCCCCCTGGTCGGAGGTCATGGCTTTTGGTTCTATTCTTAAAATCCAGTAGTGTTTTGCACCATTGTGACATCATGCTGGTGGCCAGCAAGTCTGAGGATTGGATGATAAGCTCATTAATGATATTGAAACGCATTCAAATCAGGCTCTCACCCATCCTGGGTGTCATTGTGGCGAGGGGTGGGGGGGGGGGGTGGAATTGTATTCTGAAATCTGGTCTGCGCAAATCCCATTTTGACCTCTCGCAAGATTTTGCGGCCGTTACGGGATTTGCGGCCCATCTGTTTTTCACTGATGTGTATTGAGGATAAATATTGGATAATTGGTTTCTGTGATACTGGTTGAGGGGCAGTTATCAGCCTTCACACAACCGTTACTTCTCATGTGCAATGCCACAGGAAATTAGGAGCAATAGAATACTGGAAGAGAAGTGGGCCATTTAGCCTCACAAGTTTATTTTGTCATTAATTTAAATCCTGGTTGATCTATGATCTAACTCCATATACCTGCTTTTTCCCTTTATCCCACGGGGTAACAAAACTCTTAGCAATCTTGTTATGCTCCCCTACAGGGATGGAGCGTGATTTGCATTTGATTCCCCTCCTCCAGATATCTATTGACAACTCAAGAATACAAAAGAATCAGCAACATGCGAAAAACAATTGTCATAATATACACCAATATATCATGGTGCAGACACACACTGATGGACACACACAGGGACTAATCAACATGCACAAACACCGCAGCCAATCACCAGTTAGAATACACACACTATAAAGGCAGAGGGCACCACGGTTCCCGCTCATTCTGGGTGCTGCCTCTGAGTGTAACAGGAACTCATTCAGCCCAGCACGGACTCACATCACGGGCTGAGAGAATCAACTGGTTCGGACAAGGCTTAGGTCTCTAGTTTAAGTTAGCATCATTTAGACCCACAGTCACCGTGTGTTAGTGAGTTAGAAGCAGTTAATAAAATTGAGTTGAACCTTCATCAGTGTTGGAAGTGTCTGTTCGTCTCTCAAGCCTACACTAGCCAACACATCAACAATCACAAAATGAGTAATATGTGAAAGAATTAACAAGACACAGATGAAAATACAAAATCACCCGCTCTCAAGCCAGCACACACCCACCACCACAAGACCGCCCCCCACCTCTCATCCTGGCCCCAGCGGTAGCCCCACATCAGCAGAAAGGCACCCAAAAGAGCAACACAGACCCCGGAAAAATACACACCGCTGCAGGACACGGTGAGAGAGAGAGAGAAAACTCCCCTCCCCTCCCAAGAGGAGGCACAAATCAATCCAAAACAGTTCCTGGAAACAAACCAGCAGCGACAAAGCAAGCATACGGGCACCTTACCTCTCCACTCCTCCCCAATGGTAGCCCCACATCGGTGGAAAGGTGCCCAAACAAGCAGTGCAGACCACCCGCGGGTGGGTCGCTGGTGGGTGTCGGGTGGGGGTGGTAGTCACCACTGATGTATTATACTTTGTATATATGGGTTTTATGGTAAGGCCCCTGTACTAAAGGTACGGGGGTAGATCCCTGCCTGCTGGCTCTGCCCTGTAGGCGGAGTATAAATATGTGTGCTCCCCGTACAGCAGCCATTTCGTCAGCTGCTGTAGGAGGCCACACATCTCTGTGTGATAAAGCCTCGATTACATTCTAGTCTCGGCTTGTCGTAATTGATAGTGCATCAATTTATTACACTGAGATTTTTCAGTGGTGGACCTCCGCATCAAGCCGGATTGCCTATAGCTGCATCCTCAAGCAGACAATGCCAAAAAGGACTTTGAACATGGCGAGCCTGTTTTGAAGCGTACATTGGGTCTGCGCCAGACCCAATCCCAGAAGCACAGAAGCTCCAGATTCTGTGCACACGGCTCAGCTCCGAAGTTTTTCCCCTCGCCCAGGTCACGCCGACCTACGCAGAAGCCATGGCGCTACTGAAGGAGAATTATGCTCAGCGGACCAACAAAATCTACGCCAGGCTCGCCCTAGTGGCTCGGCCACTGAACATTTGAACCTGCTGATGAGAGACGCTTTCGTTACAGGCATAGGGTCTGACTAAATTCGCCAGCACCTCTTACAAGGGGCCACGCTTGACATCGCGGTGACCAAAAAACGAGCGCTCTCGCTTACGGTCGCCTCACGCAACATTCAGGCCTATGCCCCCGACCGCACGGACCACCCCCCCTGTGCATCATGGACCCCGCCAACGGTCATCCCATCATGGAGCCCATCAACGACCGCCCCCAGCCAACCCCACGCCTGCGCCGTGCAGCAGCCAACCAACCCTGGGGTACACAAATGCTACATCTGCGGACAGTCAAAACACCCCCGGCAGCGCTGCCCGGCACGGAGCGCCCTCTGCAAGGCCTGTGGCAAGAAGGGACATTTTGCTGCAGTGTGCCAGACCCGCTCAATCACTGCTATTGTCACGGCACCTCCCATGTGCGGCCAGTGGGCGCTGCCATCTTCCTCTCCTCAGACCACATGCGGCCCGTGGGCGTGGCCATCTTGCTCTACTCACATCACGTGCGGACCGTGGGTGCCGCCATCTTGCCTGCCTCAGAACCAATGGGCACGCCATCTTGCCCGCCCCAGGACACGTGTGGCCGAGGGCGCCGCCATCTTGCCTGCCCCAGGACACATGCGGCCCATGGGCGCCACCATCTTACCCGCCTCAGGACACCTGCCCGTCGGGCACCTCATCAGTCCGTTCATCGCCTGCAACCGCCGACGGCCAGGCTCGACCGCACAACCTCGCGACCGCTTCGACAAAGGTGAAGGTCGACGGGCACGAGATCTCCTGCCTCCTGGACCCGGGAGCACTGAGAGCTTCATCCACCCCAATACGGTAAGGCGCTGTTCCCTCGCGGTACACCCCGCTAACCAGAGAATCTCCCAGTGCAACCTCCAGAGCCTGACCCTGAAATTTGGCAGGCCCTTACCACCCTTTACCGTTTGCGGCCTCGCGACCCTTAAGGTCAACCTGCCTTCCCTTTTTGCAAACCCAACCCCAGATTGCAAACCCGTCGCCACCAGGAGCAGATGGTACAGCGCCCAGGACAGGACCTTCATCAGGTCTGAGGTCCAGCGGCTGCTGCGGGAAGGTATTATCGAGGCCAGCAGCAGCCCCTGGAGAGCCCAAGTGGTAGTGGTGAAAACCGGGGAGAAAAACAGGATGGTCGTGGACTACAGTCAGACCATCAATCGGTACACGCAGCTCGACACGTACCCCA
This sequence comes from Scyliorhinus canicula, assembly GCF_902713615.1. Classification (NCBI taxonomy): domain Eukaryota; kingdom Metazoa; phylum Chordata; class Chondrichthyes; order Carcharhiniformes; family Scyliorhinidae; genus Scyliorhinus; species Scyliorhinus canicula. Next base: position 155,205,952 of record NC_052147.1, read on the forward strand.
TCCCATGCATATCTGATAAGGTCAATCAGATTGCACAGTACCGGGTCTTCTCGACAGTGGACCTGAAATCTGCCGACCACCAGCTCGCCATCCGTAAGGCGGACAGCCCATACACTGCGTTTGAAGCAGACGGCCGCCGTTACCATTTCCTTAGGGTTCCCTTCGGCGTCACCAATGGGGTCTCGGCCTTTCAATGGGAGATGGACCGAATGGTTGACCGGTGCGGACTGCGGGCCACTTTCCCGTACCTGGACAACGTCACCATCTGCGGCCACGGCCAGCAGGACCACGATGCTAACCTTTCCAAATTTTTCCACACCGCCAAACTCCTCAACCTGACTTACAACAAGGAGAAGTGTGTGTTCAGCACAAACCAATTAGCCATCCTCGGTTATGTGGTCCAGAACGGAGTTCTGGGGCCCGACCCCCCTCATGGAACTCCCCCTCCCCCACTGCCCCAAGACCCTCAAACGATGCCTGGGGTTCTTTTCGTATTACGCCCAGTGGGTCCCAAACTATGCAGACAAGGCCCGCCCACTCATTCAATCCACCGTTTTCCACTAATGGCCGAAGCTCACCAGGCCTTCAACCGTATCAAGGCCGACATTGCCAAGGCCGCGATGCATGCAATCGATGAGACGCTCCCCTTCCAAGTCGAGAGCGATGCATCAGGCGTTGCTCTGGCCGCCACCCTCAACCAGGCTGACAGGCCCATGGCATTCTTTTCCCGCACCCTTCATGCCTCCGAAATTCGGCACTCCCCCGTCGAAAAGGAGGCCTAAGCCATCGTTGAAGCTGTGCGACATTGGAGGCATTACCTGGCCGGCAGGAGATTCACTCTCCTCACTGACCAACGGTTGTTGCCTTCATGTTCAATAACACACAACGGGGCAAGATCAAAAACGATAAAATCTTGTGGTGGAGGATCGAGCTTTCCACCTACAATTACAAGATTTTGTATTGTCCCGGTAAGCTCAACGAGCCCCCCCCCCCCCCCCCCCCCCCCCCCCCCCCCCCAACCCCCGATGCCCTGTCCCGAGGTACATGTGCCAGCGCACAAGTGGACCGACTCCGGACCCTGCACGACAATCTCTGTCACCCAGGAGTCACCCGTTTTTACCACTTCATTAAGGCCCACAATCTGCCCTACTCCATCGAGGAAGTCAGGGCTACCACCAGAGACTGCCAGGTCTGCGTGGAGTGTAAACTGCACTTCTACCGGCCAGACCGTCCACGCCTGGTGAAGGCCTCCCGCCCCTTTGAATGCCTCAGCATGGACTTCAAAGCGCCCCTCCCCTCCACCGACCGAAACACGTACTTCCTCAGTGTGGTCGACGAATATTCCCGATTCGTCTTTGCCGTTCCATGCCCCGATATGACATCTGCCACCGTCATCAAAGCCCTCAACACCATCTTCGCTCTGTTAGGTTTCCCCACCTACATCCACAGCGACCGGGAATCCTCATTTATGAGCGATGAGCTGCGCCAGTTCCTGCTCAACAGGGGCATTGTCTCGAGCAGGACAACCAGCTACAACCCCAGGGGCAACGGGCAGGTGGAGCAGAAGAATGGGACGGTCTGGAAGGCCGTCCAACTGCCCTACGGTCCAGAAATCTCCCGGGCTCCCGCTGGCAGGAGGTCCTCCCGACGCCCTTCACTCCATTCGGTCACTCCTGTGCACCGCGACTAACGAAACCCCCCATGAACGTCGCTTTGCCTACCCCAGGAAGACCACCTCCGGGGTTTCGCTCCCAACGTGGCTGGCAGCTCCAGGACCGTTCTCCTCCGTAGACACGTGCGACTCCACAAGGTGGACCTCTTGGTTGAGAGGGTACAGCAACTCCACGCCAACCCGCAGTACGCTTACGTAGCGTATCCCGAAGGCTGCCAAGACACAGTCTACCTCAGGGACCTGGCACCAGCTGGTTCCCCACACCCCCCCCCCCCCGGCCCCGACACCACCCTCCCTTCCCCCGGCGCACCCCACCGCAACCCCCGCTCCAGGACAATCCGTCCTCCCCTTGCTCCCATTTCGACACGCTCCCGGAGTCACCGAAGACCAAGCCGACGCCTGAGTCACCACCAGCACTGCGGCGCTCTCGGTGACAGATCAAGGCGCCCGATCGTCTAAATTTGTAATATTCTCTGTGATTTTTAAAAGCAACTTGTCTGCATATAGTTCTCCACCACCCCCGCTGGACTCATTTTTAACAGGGGGTGAATGTGGTAGTCACCACTGATGTATATACTGTATATATATATGGGTTTTACGGTAAGGCTCCTGTACTACAGGTATGGGGGTAGATCCCTGCCTGCTGGCTCTGCCCTGTAGGCAGAGAATAAATATGTGTGCTCTCCGTACAGCAGCCATTTTGTCAGCTGCGGTCGGAGGCCAGACATCTCTATGTAATAAAGCCTCGATTACATTCTACTCTGGTCTCGTTGTAATTGATAGTGCATCAGAGGGTCGCGGAGCTGTCCGTCGTGGCACTCCCGATCGTGCAAATCTGCGCGCAGCAGCCAGCTGTTAATAACGCCGGCTGCAAGTGGCCTTCAAAATGGCCGTGAACATGTAAAAAAAGAAGCAGCTGCACTGCGCATGCATGCCAGATCATCGGTGTGCGGCGCAAAATTATGCGCATGCACATCGATGAATGGGCACGTATGCGCAGTGCGGCTGCTTTTTAAAAAAACGGTCCCAGCTTTTTGTTTTACAAGCTCGGGGGAGTGTTTATTAATTTTTTTCATTTATTTTATTCATTTCATTTTTCATTTTTCCATTCATTTTAATCAATTTTTTTTTTACAAGTTCGGGGAGGTTTTATTTGACAAAATTTTACAGGACAAAAATTCAGAACTTTGAGCAGATGGAGACTCCATACTTTCCGACACCGGAAGGCTTCCCCTTCATCCAACAGTTTCCATTGGAGGAGCGTGTACGAGGGCCAAAGGGACCCAAAACCATTTCCTACATTTTTGTCAGCAGCAAAGTAAGAGAAAATGGTGGGTTGTGAAGGCCGGCCGGCGTGGGTCGTGGAGGTCAGCCAGGTTGGGTCCCGAAGGTTCGCCATTGATAAAAATGGATCCCTGGAAAGAGAGTTTGAAGAACACTGATTTAGTGTACCCAATTCTTTTCTTCCAAATAAGGGGCAATTTAGCGTGGCCAATCCACCTAACCTGCACATCCCTGGGTTAGAACATAGAACATAGAACATAGAACAGTACAGCACAGAACAGGCCCTTCGGCTCTCGATGTTGTGCCGAGCAATGATCACCCTACTTAAACCCACATACCCGTAACCCAACAATCCCCCCATTAACCTTACACTACGGGCAATTTAGCATGGCCAATCCACCTTAGACCCAAGCAGACACGGGGAGAATGTGCAAACTCCACATGGACTGTTGCCCTGGGCCGGGACCGAACCCGGGTCCTCAGTGCAGTGAGGCAGCAGTGCTAACCACTGCACCACCATACCGCCCCCTGCTGGAGTTTGTAACCCTGGAGAAGGTGAAGTTTGAGCTGAGGGGAGCGAAGGAGAGGTTCTACAATTCATGGGATTTGTTTTCATGCATTTTCTGGAGTTGGTTGCCGTTGAATGCTGAGGGGGGGGGGAAAGGGAGGGTGAGGTGGATTTGTTTGTGTTTCGTTTTTGATTTACGAGTCGATGGATATGATTCTCCGGCCTCGTTACGCTCTTGCTGAATAGTGGGAGAGGCCAAAAACGAGAATTGTTCCAGGCGCCAAACAGTTTGCGATGCAACTGGCCAGCTCCAGTGGGTGAAATCGGGATCCCGCCGTGGCATCGCGAGAAATCAATTATCGCCCAGTGGTGCTGGGCTTGCCTTCCCAGTGCTCAGTGGGGGACCCTCCGCATAGGTGGGCTGCCGTAGGAGGGTGGGAGGGGGGAGGCACTGGGGGGAGGCAACTGCTCGCGGCACCACCATGCCAACCCTTGGATCATATATGCCCATTCTGGAGCAGCCCTTGTCCCTGCCCATCTGCCCCAACGACCACCCATAACCCCCATGGATTGCTGAGGCCTCTGGTTGTGCAGCTGAAGGTTATTGCTAATAAGGAATTGGCAATCTTGGTTAAGTAAGCACTTCACACATCCCAAGTGGGTTCCCGTGGGTGGGTGGGCCATATAGTATGTGGGAGTCATTGCTTAGCTTTCCAATTACACCTTGATACCTGGACACTGTGCCTGAAAACTGTGGGAGGCATTACCACACACACAGCAGCCAACATCCGAACACGCAGAGGATGGGACACAGCTCCGGGGGACATGTCCATGGCCGGAGGGTGGGTGGGTGCCACGGGGAGGGAGAGATGCCTGGAGAGTTGGGCCAAGCGATCGGAGATTGGCCCGCATTGCGGAAAAAAGTGACAGAGGCATTATAATGGTTGTGTGCAAACGTGTGTAATGTGCAATACAAGTCCCCACTCTCTAGATCTACCGCTACGTCTAGGTGTGTCCCCAGGATGCACATCAGAGCTGGAACTAGTCAGCTGCTTACCTCACCCCGTGGCCTTCGTTGCCCCTGGTGAACATCTTCTGGGGGCTCAGGCGCTCGCGCTGGCTGAGGCCCAGGACAGGGTTGCTGCCTCACAGACAGTCATGTGCCAGAGCCAGCTGGAAATCGCAGCAGCACTTCTGAGTGTGGCCCAGTCACAGCAGGCCATGGCTGGGAATGTCGGCGGCATTGCTCAGGCGCTGGCCAATGTGGGACAGATACACAGGGAGGTGGCCCAATCTCAGAGGGAGACAGCGCAGTCACTGGCTAATGTGACACAAACCCAAAAGGTGGTGGCCCGGCCACCTGGCATGTTCCCCTGTCACCCCGCCCCCCCTCCCCTCCGCCAGCCCTGGCAGATCCCCGCCCACCCCAGCAAGCTCAGCCACTGTCCAGCCCACCAGCCCACGGTTTTGCCTCTCTGTTATCAGCCACAAAGCCGATACCATGATTTTTAAAAGCACAAGTGAACTGCACCGTCGGAAACTCAGCCCATCGGAGGTGGAGAATCGTGGAGACCCCGGAGAATACTGGGTCAGGCCTGCTAATGATATGAAAACGGTGTTTACTGTACGTGCATTCCGGACCATATTGACGGCGCTGTCGAGGTGACGCTGAATTGCGATTTGGCGACAAAATCGGCACCCGCCGCAATTTTGGCGTCGGAACCGATTCTCCGGCCAATCACGTTTTGTGATTTTGGTGTCAGCCAACGGACTATCCTATATCTCCAATAGCATAGTGTACTATTTTACAACTTTTGAGTTCCTCACTTCCTCTGCTCGACTTAAAGGCACGTGTCCATTAAACATCCATGAATCAAAATGATAACGATAAAGTGAAAGAAATGGGAAATAAGGGAATCAACAGAAAGGTCCCTTACATTGGTGCTGGCTGAACTTTCACCCAGAATGAATCCACAGAGACTGAGGGAGTTGAGGATTGGGCCTCCCAGTGAGTGGCAGGCAGAGGGTTTTGGGGCACACTCTTGGCTCGGGAGGTGGCAGGCGGGGCAGAGGGAAGGGAGGGCTGCAATTTTGCTTTTTTTTATTTGTTAATTTGACATGGGCATCGCAGGCTGTGCCAGCATTTTTCTTTTGCCTTTCTCTAATTGCCCCTGAGGGGACAGTTAAGAGTCAACCACATTGTTTATAAGTCCCTGAGCAACATTCCTTCTTCTCCAGACAGCAACAATGGAGACTTATAGATTTACCAGAAGGGTGACTTTGACCTTCATACAAACCGAAAACAAACTTCTTCCCAGTGGAAAGGCTTCCATGTTTTCCCACTTCACCCTGCCAGTATTCCATTAAGATTCTCTTGATGTCGTGTTTTCAATTTGCATAGATTTAGGGGTTCCTGTCTGTTTTAAATGGGTGCCTCGTTTGCCTGAGGAAATCCTGCATGAGACCATTGCAAACTGTTAGAAATAATTAATACTCAAACCTGCTCATTTTTAACTGCCCACTGCTCCGGTTTACACCAGGCTTGTGTGATTAAGATCGATCCCGATGAATTTCAGGTTGCCAACCTTGTAAATAGGCTGGCAATCATTCAGCTTGTATGGAGCACAATGTGTTTTAAAGACGGCTTTGAATGGAGTGCCAACATTGGGAAAGTGAAACAGTCTTGGTTCAGGATTATGCATAACATTCTGGTGATTCTTCCCTCTTTATATTGAAGTCTTGCCAGGATCTGCCCCACGTGACTTTAGGCCTCCTTGCCCATGGAGTTGTACACCTGATGACTGAAGATCTCTCTTCAACCACGGTAAAGTGTTGGAAAGAACCAAAACTCCAGTTCCAGTGTGCTGTTTAAAACATGTCATATGTCAGTTGACTAAAATTTCAGCCCCTTTACAACTTCCTGTCCACCCTTTAATCTCGCTCAGGAATGATTACCTCTAAATCATTAAGGCCATTAATTTGTTGGATTTTGCTAACCTTTTGAGAGTTTTTCTTTTCAATTCAACACTAAACTCCTTGCTATGACACACTGCTTTAAAATAACTCAGCGTCTGACAAAAAGGGCACTCTGTGATTTTGACAGAACAATCTCCAAGTTGATGCTGCCTTTTACTCCCACACACCAATATTTGTTATGGTGGTTAGCGCGCCCTCTTCCTGATTCCCTGTTTCTATATCACCCTGTTTTTACTCAGAGGTCTAACAAACTCGAGTGAGTCGGTGCTTCTTTGCAAATGAGTCCCACTGTCACTTTGAACTATTGAATTATTCTGTTTCCTAACCTCAACTTTTCTGGCCAACTGAATAGCCTGGGTTAGTAATAAGTCAATCCTTGACTGCAAAAGGTCTGACATGTTTTCGTCTAATGTTCCACAAATAATTCTATCTCAAATTAATTCTCCCTTTAAGTTGCCATATTCGCAATTTTCTGCCAGTCAGTATAGATCATTAATAAACAAATCAACACTTCTCTCTGCCGTAAATCTCTGGATGAGTTTGTTAAATTTCACCCTCTCAACAATGGTATTTTGTATGAGACAGAAGCAGGCATTGAATGCATTTATTACTTCACCATATGCAACAGTTTCTTTGTCAATCCCTTGTCTGACTAGGGTATTGTCTGAGGATCTCTCTGGAATTTAGAAGAATGAGAGATGATCTCATTGAAACCTGCAAGGGGCTTGAGAGGATAGACACTGATAAGTGGCTTTCTCTTGGCTGGGGAACTAGAATTAGGGGCACAGCTAAATGGGCTGGTTATTTAGGATTGAGATGAGGAGAAGTTTCTTCACTCGGAGGGTTGTGAACGTTTGGAATGTTTGGATGCTCCTCATTAAGTATATCCATGGCTGGGAGAGACAGATAGGGAGAGAGGGTGAGACAGTGTTGTTGAGGCCAGGGTGAATTCAGCCATGGCTTTGTTGAATGGCAGAGTAGGTTGAGAGGCTGTAAGGTCTAATCCTGCTTCTATTTCTTCTGTTCTTTAAGTCCCAGTCAGGGTTCTGATCTTTCAATCCTGTTGACAACTATGAGCAGAGATTTGAGAACAACCTACGAGATACCAATCTTGTCCTTGTGAAAATTGAAATTAGTTCCATCCCTCTTTGTTAACAACAACTGAAAAATTAACTCAGCTTTTTAAACAGAACCAGTGATAATGATCTCCAATACTAATACTGTCCTGCGTAAACCCACGGAAATTAGCAACACAGAGGGGCAGCACGGTGGCGCAGTGGTTAGCACATCTGCCTCACGGCACTGAGGACCCGGGTTCGATCCCAGCTCTGGGTCACTGTCCGTGTGGAGTTTGCACATTCTCCCCGTGTCTGCGTGGGTCTCTCCCACACAACCCAAAGATGGGCAGGGTAGGTGGATTGGCCATGCTAAATTGCCCCTTAATTGGAAAAAAGAATTGGGTACACTAAATTTATTTTAAAAACGCAACACAGCAGGTTGAGAGGTTCCAGCTGCAGGTCAGTAGGTCTGAGCATGACGCCTGGTAAAGGGGTGCGGCTGGGGAGGGGGCGGGGGGGGGGGGGGGGGGGGGGGGGGGGTATTTGACTATTTAAAGAAGCACCCCTTGAGATCTGGTTCAAAGAATCCCTATTATACAATTCTCATCTTTACAGAATAATTTTTGTTCCATTCTATATGGTGAGGGGGTTACTGCACTAATTAATACAGTAAATACACTATCACCATCCTGGGTATTACCATTGACTGCTAACTGAGCTGGACCAGCCATATAAATATTATGGCTACAAGAGCAGGCCAGAGGCTGGGAATTCTGCAGGAAGTAACCATCTATAAGGCACAAGTCAGGAGTGTGGTAGAATACTCCCCACTTGCCTGGATGAGGCCAGCTCCAACCACACTTAATAAGCCAAAGAAGCTTTATTAGTTCCCCGTCCACTGCCTTCAACATTCACTCCCTCCATCATTGAGGCACAATGAGTACCATCTACAAGATGCACTACAGCAGCTCACCAAGCCTCTTTTGACAGCATCTTCCAAACCCACAATATCTACCACCAGCAGGTTGAGGGCAGCAGATACATGCAAACTCCACCACTTGGAAGTTCCCCTCCAAATCACTCACCATCCTGACCTAGAAATATGTATCGCCGTTCCTTCACTCTCTCTGGATAAAATTCCTGGAACTCCCTCCCCAACAGCACCGTGGGTGTACGTACACCACAGGGACTACAGCAGTTCAAGAAGACAGCTCACCACCGCCTTCTCAAGGAACTTAGGGATGGGCAACAAAAGCTGGTCTAGCCAGTGATACCCAAATCGCAAGAATGAATAAAATAAAAGATTATTTTTCATTTTACTGCCTACAACAGAACATTCTTCATTAAAAACATGGTTACCAATTTGCAATATTTCCTAAATACCTTCACACTGCATCAGTCACATCACTGCCAACCATTTGTCCACTTGTCACCAGGTTTTTTAAAATTCAAATTGTTTTTGCAGCTTGAGTGGTGCACTGTTCTGCTGCCAACCTAATTAGGCTCTGTATCAACTTTTTGCTTTCAAGCCTCCTCCTGACTTTGGGAAAAATTACTCATCAGGTTTGGCTTTAAGTTCAGAAAAAAAGCCCTGAGGAAAATTTCAGCATTCTCCCTGGAAATGTTTTTGCAAACTAGGTTGGAATGTTGTGGTGATTCCAGCTGAAAATGTGAATAAATATACTTTGCTCATTATTGAAGGTCACAGTGCAATGCTTATCAGTGCAGTGGTAGAGGTTTGAATTGCTAACACTTCCTATGTTTAGAAGAAAAGAATTGCCAATTTTCTTCTCAGTTTAACTTTTTTCTGATGCCTTCCTTTGTGCACATCTTCTCTGTCGCAGGCAGGAAGGACAATCTAGTGATGAACCTTTCTTGAAGAAGATAAAGGTCACGCCATAATTCAGCTGGCAATGACATTCTATTTAGAAGAGTGTGTCCATTTTGTTTCTCATATGACCATTCCCCCTGACTGTATCATTTCCTACCCTCCTGTACAAGCTCCTATTCTCCTCTATCAACAGCAGCAGAAGAACTCTAAAGCTAAGAGCAAGAGTAGGCCATGGGGTTCGATTTTCCCCTACGTTGCACCCTGTGCCGATCGCAGGAGAAGCCTATATCGGGCTTCATGCCGGGCTCAAACCCTCATGCACATCACTCAACTCACAGCGCCTGGCATGATCTGGATCAAACCCTCGCTGAAGGCTTTTTCATGTGGAGAAAGTATCTAAAGATTGCAATCCAGATTATGCCACCCGGCCAGCGGCAATCACATTGATTTTCAAACCAGGAATGACACTTTGTCCTTTTGGACTCAGTCCAATATCTCCAAACTTACTAACCGTGCCTCCTACATTCTCATCCAAATCATTAATATATATAACAAATGACCTTTAATTAGAACTGAAAAGGGGTCGAAAGGTGAACATTGAACCAGGTTGATCCCCTGACTTGGTGGTAATGGTAGAGGCCATGAAGTTGCAGATTGTAGTTGAGTACAATTCTGCTGCTGCTGATGGCCCCCACTGCCTCATGGATGCCCAGTCTTTATAATAATAATCTTTATTGTCACAAGTAGGCTTACTTTAACACTGCAATGAAGTGACTGTCAAAAGCTCCAAGTTGCCACACTCCGGTGCCTGTTCGGGTACACAGAGGGAGCATTTAGAATGTCCTATTCACCTAACAGCACGTCTTTCGGGAATTATGGGAGGAAACCGGAGCACCCGGAGGAAACCTACGCAGACATAAGGGAATGCGGGCAGCATAACCAAAGACCCCTCCCACCCACATTATTCTCTTTTCCAACGTTTTCCATCAGGCAGGAGATACAAAAGTCAGAACACGCACTAACAGGTTCAAAAACAGCTTCTTCCCCACTGCTACCAGACACCAAAATGACCCTGTTATGGACGGAACTCTTCACACATCTTCTCTACTGAGTAGTGCTACACTCCTGTATGCTTCACCCGATGCCTGTGCCTATGTATTTGCATTGTGTATTTATGTATATCCTATGTTTTTTCATGTATGGAACTATCGGTCTACACTGTACGCAGAACAATACTTTTCACTGTACCTTGGTACATGTGACAATAAATCCAAATCCAAATGTTAGTAAGGATGACTTTGCAGGGTCTACGGGGCTGGGTTTGCTGTTATCATTTCTGGTGCCAAGGCCAATACCGGGTGGTCCGTCCTGTTTCATTATTTTGTGTTTTGTTAATGGCAGTTGAATGCAACTAAGTGGCTTGCTCGGCCATTTCAGGGGGCATTTAAGAGTCAAAATTATTATTATGATAAAATATAATGAACTAAAACATAGAAGAGAATCATTGTGATGAATTTAAAAATGTAAATAATTTCAAGGCTGTAATTGCAGGCATCATGTTGTTGAATACAAGATAAATAAGTTAAAAGCCTATGGTGTTATGGGTAAGATCCTGGCATGGACAGAGGATTGGCTGACTGGCAGAAGGCAGAGAGTGGGGATAAAGGGGTCCTTTTCAGGATGGCAGCCGGTGACTAGTGGCGTTCCGCAGGGTTCCGTGTTGGGACCACAGCAATTCATGATATACATTAATGATGTGGAAGAAGGAATAGAAGGCATTGTTGCTAAGTTTGCAGATGATACAAAGATATGTAGAGGGGCAGATAATGTTGAGGAAGCAAAGAGGGTGCAGACAGACCTGGACAGGCTAGGAGAGTGGGAAAAGAAGTGGCAGATGGAATACAATGTGGAAAAGTGCGAGGTTATGCACTTTTGTAGGAAGAATAGAGGCAGAGACTACTTTCTAAATGGGGAAAGGCTTCGTAAATCTGAAGCACAAAGGCACTTAGGACTCCTAGTTCAGAATTTTCTTAAGGTTAAGTTGCAGGTTCAGTTGGCAGTTAGGAAGACAAATGCAATGTTAGCATTAATTTCGAGAGAACTGGAATACAAGACCAGGGATGTACTGCTGAGGCTGTATAAGGCTCTAGTTAGAATATTGTGAGCAGTTTTGGGCCTGTATCTAAGGAAGGGTGGGCTGACCTTGGAGGAGCAGTCCAAAGAAAGTTCACAAGAATGATCCTCCTGTTTAAACTTGGTTTCCCTTGTGTATTTCCTTTTTGTTGTGCTATCCTTTGCCTTTAGAATTTGTGTGCCTGGACAGTTGCTGGGATTTATGCCTTTCTGGTGGAATAAAACCTTTAATTTTAAAAGCAAGAACCCCCTCCTGCCCCCAGGACCAGGTGCTATGCGGTCTGGCCCAATGAGACCCCTGGAGCAATGTGCTATTTGGTTTGGTCCAGTGATGATGTATTGTGATGGACTTGCATTACTTAAGGGAAGTATAGGGAGGAATTAGAAATGTTGGCTTCTTAGAATAGTTTTAATGATACCTGCTCTCTGGAAGTCAGCTGCTTTGCGTAGTTGGCAGCTGCCAGTGAGTCAGGTGGTCGTCGGTTCATGCCCCACTACAGGGTTTGAGTACAAGAATTAAACCTGACACTGAGGGAGTGCTGCACTGTTACAGGAAGGAGCTGCGCTCTGAAAGCTAGTGATTTGACACAAACCTGTTGGACTTTAATCTGGTATTGTAAGACTTCTTACTGTGCTCACCCCAGTCCAACGCCGGCATCTCCACATCATTATTTTGAAGCAGAGCAGGAGAGATATCTCTGGGGGGACAACTGAAAATGCTGGAACAAAATCTCAGCAGTTGAGGGAAATTCAGTATAGAGATTGAAACACCTCTCTCGGCACTGATGCCTGACCTTCTTGCAGCATTTTTGTGTTTTCATTTTAGATTTAGAGCATCCGCAGTATTCTGCTTTTCCATTAATGTTACTCCTGGTGTCCTGTTCAACATCTATCCCTCAATTAAAATTACAACAACAACTGTTGTGGTCAGCATCAGATTGATGTTCGTGGGAGCTTGCTATGCACACATTGGTTTGCGTTTATTGCGGTACAACACCGACTAAACTTCAAAAGTACCTTTCTGGGTGTAAAGTGGTTTGAGACGTCTGGTGGTGGTGAAAGGTGCGATAGAAATGCAAGTTTCTCTATTTCCCAAACACCTCACTCTTATAACCAACTTTAATATCATAATCTAACTCAAAGACAGAGATTCAACTTTGCCTGCCCCAATGGCTCTCACCTCATCTCATCAAATATCCATGTAACATAAGATCCTGCAATAATTCTATTGTGCATATCCTGGCCACCAGCATTAGCACTGAATGGGATAGAGAGTTTTGAACTCACTAGCATTAGCTGTTCAGGACCTAGATGGGAGGCACAGGCGAGTGGGAGGAAAAGGTTAGGAGAGTAAGACCAAAAACAGCAAAATTCCCACAAAATAACTTGCGCTCTATGTTCATTTTCCAGTCAAGAGGTTTCTGTAAGTCCCACTCCCTTTATCCTTTCCGTTTTGCTCGGCAATTATTTTACCATCGCGTGTTTATCAAGCTCCTTTTGAATGCCCCAAATTAATCTGTCCCCACCACACTCACAGACAGTACATTCCATATCCTAACCACTCGCTGTATGAATTTGTCTCCACAACACTCAGACAGTACATTCCAGATCCTAACCACTCGCCGTGTGAATTTGTCTCCACCACACTCACAGACAGTACATTCCGGATCCTAACCAATCGCCGTGTGAATTTGTCTCCACCACACTCACAGACAGTACATTCCAGATCCTAACCACTCGCTGTGTGAATTTGTCTCCACCACACTCACAGACAGTACATTCCAGATCCTAACCACTCGCTGTGTGAATTTGTCTCCACCACACTCAGACAGTATATTCCGGATCCTAACCACTCGCCGTGTGAATCTGTCTCCACCACACTCTCAGACAGTAAATTGGGAGGTGGTGGCATTGTGGTATTGTCACTGGACTAGTAAATCAGAGACCCAGAGTAGCGTTCTGGGGGCCACTGCAGATGGTGAAATTTGAATTCAGTAAAAATTTGGAATTAAATGTCTAACGATGACCATGAAACCATTATAGATTGTCGGAAAAAACATCTGGTTCACTAATCTCCTTGAGGGAAGGAAATCTGCTGTCCTTACCAGGTCTGGCTTACATGTGACTCCAGCAATCTGGTTGGCTCTTAACAGCCACCTCAAGGACATTTATGGATGGACAATAAATGCTAGTACAGTCAGAGATGCCCATGCCCCATGAATGAATTAAAAAAAGAAATTCCAGATCCTAACCACTCGCTGTGTGAATCTGTCTCCACCACACTCACAGACAGTATATTCCAGATCCTAACCACTCGCCGTGTGAATCTGTCTCCACCACACTCACAGAGAGTACATTCCAGACCCTAACCACTCGCTGTGTGAATCTGTCTTCACCACACTCACAGACAGTACATTCCAGATCCTAACCACTCACTGTGTGAATCTGTCTCCACCATACTCACAAACAGTACATTCCAGATCCTAACCATTCGCTGTGTGAATCTGTCTCCACCACACTCACAGACAGTACATTCCAGATTCTAACCACTTGCCGTGTGAATCTGTCTCCACCACACTCACAAACAGTACATTCCAGATCTTAACCACTCGCTGTGTGAATCTGTCTCCACCACACTCACAGACAGTGCATTCCAGATCCAATCCACTCGCCGTGTGAATCTGCCTCCACCACACTCACAGACAGTACATTCCAGATCCTAACCACTCACTGTGTGAATCTGTCTCCACCACACTCACAGACAGTACATTCCAGATCTTAACCACTCGCTGTGTGAATCTGTCTCCACCACACTCACAGACAGTGCATTCCAGATCCAATCCACTCGCTGTGTGAAGCAAGTTTTCCTTATGTCACTTTTGGCTCTTTTGCCATTCATCTTAAATCAGTGTCCTCTAGTTCTCAGCTCCACTGCCTCCTCCCTATCTACACTGCCTAGATCCCTTGATTTTGATCATCTCTATCAAATCTTCTAATCTCTTCTCAACCTTCTCTTCTCCAAAGAAAACAACCGTTTAAAAAATAACTTTCCCATGATGAATTCCACTGAAAAATGAAAAACTCACAGCCTATTCACAGTTGGGCAATGAAGAGGAAACTAATACTCATGTCGGTCTGTTTATGACAGTTTCTGTTGTTAGCAGAAGTAGAGACAAACAGACAGTGCTTCCTGCATTGTGTGTCTGTCAGAAGGTTCTGTCAGCCTGCTGGGCTGTTGTGGCGGCCAGTGTTGTGGAGAGGTCACTCACAGCCCAGGGAATGTAAAATGGTTCTATTCATGGATAGAAACTCACGATGAGCTCCAATGTTAATGTACTCCTGCTAGACCTACAGGAAGGTAACAGTTTGCTGTCACCGTCACACAGAGAGATTCTTTGTAACATTAATCATTTCTTAAATGGTTTTCATCTTCACTCACCTACCTGGAAGTTTATTCTACATGTTGATCTTTCACTGTGTGGAGGAGAATTTCCTGCTATCTGCCTTAAAATTACCTTTCTCCAGCTTTAGCCGGTGTTTTGTGGCTATATTCAAATCTTTACATTCAAGGTAACTTCCTGGGTAAATTTTTCAACACATTTCTAAGTTTCGTCCCTCATGTTCAGACTACTATGGGTGAATAGCCCACATTACCCTGGTCCTTCTTCATAACTCATGACCCGACACAACGAGCATTGTTCTTTTCTGCCCTGCATCCGACGCGTAAGCGTCTCTCTTAAGTGGATGTAGTATTCGATGTGTAATCTGACGGGAGCTTTGTAAAGTTTGATCATTACTTTGAATTGCTTAAATTCTATTGCCTTGGCTGCGTAATTCAACAGCTTGTTGGCTTCGCTGATTGCTGCTCACTATTGGTTGGACATGTTTAGCATTCGGTCCACTGAGAGTCTTAGTTTTTTATTAACCATTTTCTAGGGGCACGGGGGTCGCTGCCAAGGCCAGAATTTATTACCCATTCCAGACAACGCTGAGAAGATGGTGGTAAGATACTGAATGGCTCACTCGGCCATTCCAGAGGACAGTTAAGGGTTGACGGCACTTCAGTGGGTCTGGAGTCACACGTAGGCCAGACCAAGTAATGCCGACAGATTTCCTTCCCAAAAGGGCATTAGCAAATGAGTTGGGCGTTTACAACAATTTGGTAGTTTCATGGTCACCATTTCTGAGACTAGCTATTGTTTCCAGATTTTACTTAATTACTTGAATTTAAATTCTCCAGCTGGCAGTGGTGAGATTTGAACTCATGGGCCGGAATTTTCCCCAAAAATGCCATTTGCCATTTTTTGAAGGGGGCTTGTTTTTCGTCATCATGGTGAGGGATGGGGCCTAAACACGCTGACAAGTCCGGCTTCACAGAGATCAGCGGTGCCCTTTAAAAAGGACATCCCAGATTCAAAGTGAAGTTCAATACAGCGGTAGTAAGTTTCAGGAGAGTAAAACAAAGCTGAATGGCCTCGACTTTAATGCCCTGAGCATTACAGGTAAAATGGATGAGTTAAGGGCGAGGGTTGACACATCGAATTATGGGGCGGGATTCTTCGGAAACCGGCGGGGCAGGCACCTCCGGTGAGAAGGAGTGGTGTGAACCACTCCGGCGTTGGGCCGCCCCGAAGGTGCGGAATTCTCCACATCTTCAGGGGCTAGGCTGGCGGCGGAGTGGTTTGCGCCGTGTCGGCCGGCGGGGAAGGGGCTTGGCACCACACCAACCGGTGCCGGACGGCCACCACCGGCCGGCGCAAGTTGGCGCATGCGCGGGTGCACCAGCGTGTACTGGCGTCATCCCAGAGCATGTGCAGGGGGGGGGGGTTCATCTCCGCGCCGGCCATTGAGGATCGGTACACCAGCCGGCGCGGAGGAATAGAGTGCCCCCACGGCACAGGCCCACCCGTGGATCGGTGGGCTCCAATCACGGGCCAGGCCACGTGGGGGAACTCCACGGGGCCAGATCGCCCCGCCCCCCCTCCCGAGGACCCCAGAGGCCGCCCGCAGAGTCAGGTCCCACAGGCAAATACCTGTCGTAACATACGCCGGTGGGACCCGCCGAAAACGGGCGGCTACTCGGCCCATCGCGGGCCGGAGAATCGATGGGGGGCCGCTGCTAGCAGCCACCGACTGGTGCGGCGTGATTCCCGCCCCCTCCAAATCCCCGGCGCGGAGAATTCGGCAGCCGGCGGGGGCGGGATTCACGCCACCCCACGGCAATTCTCCGACCCGGCGGGGGGTCAGAGAATCCTGCCCATGATGTAGTAGCCATCATGGAGACGTGGCTATGGAAGGGACAGGATTGACCACTTAACATCCCAGGATACAGAATCTTCAGGAGGGACAGGGGAGGGGGCAGAAGAGGAGGAGGCATTGCACTATTAGTTAAGGAGTCAATTACTGCAGTAAGGGGAGATGGTATCTTGGGGGTGGCTTTAAATGAAGTTTTATGGATAGAGCTTAGGAATAAAAAAGGGACAGCCACATTGCTAGGTATTTATTATAGACCCCCAGAAAGTCAGCGGGAGATTGAGGGGAGCAAATTTGTGTGCAATTTGCAGAAGTGTGTAAAAATAATAATAGGGTAATTATAGTGGGTGATTTCAACTTTCCCAATATTAACAGGGTTAGTCATTGCTTTAAGGGTTTAGATGGAGCAGAGTTTGTAAAATGGATACAAGAGAACGTTTTAGCTCAACATGTGGAGGGTCCAACAAGGGATGGTGCAGTGCTGGACCTAATTCCGGGGTATTCTGAGGAGGTCGGTGCGGTTTTTTGCTGTGGCGCATTGGAACAGTCAATTGATGAGTCGAGCGCCATATCCCGTTCGTACGAGGGCATCTTTCATCGTCTGTAGATGTCTGTTAAGCTCCGTTTCGTCTGAGCAGATCCTGTGTATACGGAGGGCTTGTCCATAGGAGATGGCTTCTTTAATGTGTTTAGGGTGGAAGCTGGAGAAGTGGAGCATCGTGAGGTTATCCGTGGGCTTGCGGAAAGCAAAGTGCTGAGGTGACCGTCCTTGATGGAGATGATTGTGTTCAAGAATGCAACCGAATTTGGAGAGTAGTCCATGGTGAGTCTGATGGTGGGATGGAACTTATTGATGTCATCATGTAGCCGTTTCAGTGATTCTTCGCCATGGATCCAAAGGACAAAATGTCATCAATGTATCTGGTGTATAACGTCGGTTGAAGATCCTGTGCATTGAGGAGGTCTTGTTCAAACTTGTGCATGAAGATGTTGGCGTATTGAGGTGCGAATTTGGTCCCCATGGATGCTCCATGTTTCTGGATGAAGAACCTGTTGTCGAAGATGAAGACGTTGTGATCCAGAATTAAGCGGATGAGTTGCGGAATTGCGTCTGGAGATTGGCAGTTGTCGGTGTTGAGTATTGAGGCTGTTGCAGCAATGCCGTCGTCATGGGGGATGCTGGTGTAGAGTGCCGATACATCCATTGTGACGACGAATATTCATGGTTCAACTGGTCCATTTGACAACAAGTTCTTCATCCTGCATCTCCATCAAGGACGGTCACCTCAACTTCGCTTTACCGCAA
Source organism: Scyliorhinus canicula (assembly GCF_902713615.1). Lineage (NCBI taxonomy): Eukaryota > Metazoa > Chordata > Chondrichthyes > Carcharhiniformes > Scyliorhinidae > Scyliorhinus > Scyliorhinus canicula. The sequence goes on from NC_052147.1 coordinate 155,223,973, forward strand.
GCCCACGGATAACATCACAATGCTCCACTTCTCCAGCTTCCACCCTAGACACATTAAAGAGTCCATCCCCTATGGACAAACCCTCCGTATACACAGGATCTGCTCAAATGAGGAGGAGCGTAACAGACATCTACAGAAACTGAAAGATGCCCTCGTACGAACGGGATATGGCGCTCGACTCATCCATCGACAGTTCCAACGCGCCACAGCAAAAAAACGCGCCAACCTCCTCAGAAGACAAATACGGGACACAACCGACAGAGTACCCTTCGTCGTCCAGTACTTCCTTGGAGCGGAGAAACTACAACATCTTCTTCGCAGCCTTCAACACGTCATCGATGAAGAAGAGCATCTTGCCAAGGTCATCCCCACACCCCCACTACTTGCCTTCAAACAACCACATAATCTCAAACTAACCATTGTTTGCAGCAAACTACCCAGCCTTCAGAACAGTGACCACGACACCACACAACCCTGCCATTGCAATCTCTGCAAAATGTGCCAGATGATCGACATGGGTACCACCATTACACGTGAGAACACCACCCACCAGGTACGTGGTACATAGTCGCGCGACTCGGCCAATGTTGTCTACCTCATACGCTGCAGGAAAGGATGTCCCGAAGCGTAGTACAATGCAGACGCTGCTAGAACGGATGAACGGACATCGCGCGACAATCACCAGGCAGGAATGTTCCCTTCCAGTCGGGGAACACTTCAGCAGTCAAGGGCATTCAGCCTCTGATATCCGGGTAAGCGTTCTCCAAGGCGGCCTTCAGGACACGCGACAACGCAAAATTGCCGAGCAAAAACTTATAAGCAATTTCCGCACACGTGAGTACGGCCTCAGCCGGGACCTTGGATTCATGTTGCATTACATTCATCCCCCACCATCTGGCCTGGGCTTGCAAAATCCAACCAACTGTCCTGGTTTGAGACAATTCACACCTCTTTAACCTGGGGTTACCCCTCACTCTGGTTCTGTAAAGACTTAATTACCTGCAAATGCTCGTATTTAAAGTATCGTCTTGCATCTTTGACTTTGTCTATATAAATGTTTCTGGAACCTACCTCGTCATTCATCTGAGGAAGGAGCTGCGCTCCGAAAGCTAGTAATTTGAAACAAACCTGTTGGACTTTAACCTGGTGTTGTAAGACTTCTTACTGTACTCATCCCAGTCTAATGCCAGCATCTTCACATCATATCGCTACTTGGAGAAGCAAGGTTTGATCAGGAATAGTAAGGATGGCTTTGTCAGAGGGAGGCCATGCCTAACAAATTTGATTGAGTTTTTTGAGCACGTGACTAAGTGCGTAGATGAGGGGAATGCAGTTGATGTAGTTTACATGGATTTCAGCAAAGCATTTGACAAGGTCTCACATGGGAGACTTATAAAGAAGCACATGGGATACAGGGGAACTTGATAAGATGGATTCAAAGCTGGCTGAGCTGTAGGAAACAATGGGTGATGACAGACGGCTGCTTTAGTGACAGGAAGCCAGTTTTATAGAACATTGGTGAGGCCACAGCTGGAGTACTGTGTGCAGATCTGCTCATCACATTTTAGGAAGGATGTGACTGCATTGGATTGGATTGGATTGGATTTGTTTATTGACATGTGTACTGAGGTACAGTGAAAAGTATTTTTCTGCAAGCAGCTCAACAGATCATTCAGTACATGGAAGAAAAGGGAATTAAACAAAATTCAAGAAAATACAAGAAAATACATAATAGGGCAACACAAGATATACAATGTAACTACTTAAGCATTGGCATCGGATGAAGCATACAGGGTGTAGTGTTAATGAGGTCAGTCAATAAGAAGGGCTGGTTTAGCACAGGGCTAAATCGCTGGCTTTGCAAGCAGACCAAGGCAGGCCAGCAGCACGGTTCAATTCCCGTACTAGCCTCCCCGAACAGGCACCGGAATGTGGCGACTAGGGGCTTTTCACAGTAACTTCATTTGAAGCCTACTTGCGACAGTAAGCAATTTTCATTTTCATTTTTATTTCATTTCATTTAGGAGTCTGGTGACAGTGGGGAAGAAGCTGTTTTTGAGTCTGTTCGTGCGTGTTCTCAGACTTCTGTATCTCCTGCCTGATGGAAGAAGTTGGAAAAGTGAGTCAGCCGGGTGGGAGGGATCCTTGATTATGCTGCCCGTTTCCCCCGGCAGCGGGAGGTGTAGATGGAGTCCATGGATGGGAGGCAGGTTCGTGTGATGGACTGGGCGGTATTCACGACTCTCTGAAGTTCTTTACGGTCCTGGGCCGAGCAGTTGCCATACCAGGCTGTGATGCAGCCCGATAGGATGCTTTCTATAGTGCATCTGTAACAGTTGGTAAGGGTTAATGTGGACATGCCGAATTTCCTTAGTTTCCTGAGGAAGCATAGGCACTGTTGTGCTTTCTTGGTGATAGCGTCGACGTGGGTGGACCAGGACAGATTTTTGGTGATGTGCACCCCTAGGAATTTGAAACTGCTAACCATCTCCACCTTCGCCCTGTTGATGCAGACAGGGGTGTGTACAGTACTTTGCTTCCTGAAATCGATGACCAGCTCTTTAGTTGTGCTGGCATTGAGGGAGGGAGTGCAGAAGCGATTCACCAGAATATTGCCTGGGATGGAACATTTTATTTATGAAGAGAGGTTGAATAGGCTTGGGTTGTTTTCATTGGAGCAAAGAAGACCTAGGGGCAACCTGATCGAGGTTTACAAGATTATAAGGGGCATGGACAGGGTAAATAGGGAGCAGCTGTTCCCCTTAGTTGAAGGGTCGGTTACAATGGGACGCAAGTTAAAGGTGAGGGGTGGGAGGATCAGGGGGGATTTGAGGAAAAACCTTTTTACCTAGAGGGTGGTAACAGTCTTGTCCACACTGCCTGGGAGGGCAGTAGAGGCGGGTTGCCTCACATCCTTTAAAAGGTACCTGGATGAGTACATCCAGGCTAACATTCAAGGCTATGGGCCAAGTGCTGGCAAATTGGATTAGGATTGGCAGATCAGTTGCCTTTCATGTGGCGGTGCAGACTCGATGGGCCGAAGGGACTTTTCTGCTCTGTACTTTTCTGTGATTCTGTGATAAAGGCAAAGAACAAAGAACAAAGAAAATTATAGCACAGGAACAGACCCTTCGGCCCTCCCAGCCTGCGCCGATCCAGATCCTTTATCTAAATCTGTCTCCTATTTTCCAAGGTCTACTTCTCTCTGTTCCCCACCCGTTCATATATCTGTCCAGATGCATCTTAAATGATGCTATCGTGCCCGCCTCTACCACCTCCGCTGGCAAAGCATTCCAGGCACCCACCACCCTCTGCGTAAAACACTTTCCACGCACATCTCCCTTAAACTTTCCTCCTCCCACCTTGAAATCGTGACCCCTTGTAATTGACACCCCCACTCTTGGAAAAAGCTTGTTACTATCTACCCTGTCCATACCTCTCATAATTTTGTAGACCTCAATCAGGTCTCCCCTCAACCTCCGTCTTTCCAATGAAAACAATCCTAATCTACTCAACCTTTCTTCATAGCTAGCACCCTCCATACCAGGCAACATCCTGGTGAACCACCTCTGCACCCTCTCTAAAACATCCACATCCTTCTGGTAATGTGGCGACCAGAACTGCACGCAGTATTCCAAATGTGGCCTGACCAAAGTCCGATACAACTGTAACATGACCTGCCGACTCTTGTACTCAATACCCCGTCCGATGAAGGCAAGCATGCTGTATGCCTTCTTGACTACTCTATCGACCTGCGTTGCCACCTTCAGGGTACAATGGACCTGAACTCCCAGATCTCTCTGTACATCAATTTTCCCCAGGACTCTTCCATTGACCATATAGTCTGCTCTTGAGTTAGATATTCCAAAATGCATCACCTCGCATTTGCCTGGATTGAACTCCATCTGCCATTTCTCTGCCCAACTCTCCAATCTATCTATATTTTGCTGTATTTTCTGACAGTCCGCCTCGCTATCTGCAACTCCACCAATCTTAGTATCATCTGCAAACTTGCTCACCAGACCACTTATACCTTCGTCCAGATCATTTATGTATATCACAAACAAGTGGTCCGAGCACGGATCCCTGTGGAACACCACTAGTCACTTTTCTCCATTTTGAGACACTCCCTTCCACCACTACTCTCTGTCTCCTGTGGCCCAGCCAGTTCTTTATCCATCTAGCTAGTCCACCCTGAACCCCATACGACTTCACTTTTTCCATCAACCTGCCATGGGAAACTTTATCAAATGCTTTACTGAAGTCCATGTATATGACATCTACAGCCCTTCCCTCATCAATTAACTTTGTCACTTCCTCAAAGAATTCTCTTAGATTTGTAAGACATGACCTTCCCTGCACAAAACCATGCTGCCTATCACTGATAAGTCTATTTTCTTCCAAATGTGAATAGATCCTATCCCTCAGTATCTTCTCCAACAGTTTACCTACCACTGACGTCAAGCTCACAGGTCTATAATTCCCTGGATCATCCCTGCTTGCCTTCTTAAACAAAGGGAAAACATTGGCAATTCTCCAGTCCTCCGGGACCTCACCCGTGCTCAAGGATGCTGCAAGGATATCTGTTAAGGCCCCAGCTATTTCGTCCCTCGCTTCCCTCAGTAACCTGGGATAGATCCTGGGGACTTGTTCACCTTAATTCCTTTTAGAATACCCAAAACCTCCCCCTTCCTTATGCCGACATGACCTAGAGTATTTAAACATGCATCCCTAGTCTCAACATCCATCATGTCCCTCTCCTTGGTGAATACCGATGCAAAGTACTCATTAAGAAGCTCACTCATTTCCTCTGACTCCACGCATAAATTCTCTCTTTGTCTTTGAGTGGGCCAATCCTTTCTCTAGTTACCCTCTTGCTCCTTATATACGAATAAAAGGCCTTGGGATTTTCCTTAACCCTGTAAGCCAAAGATATTTCATGACCCCTTTTAGCCCTCTTTATTGCACGTTTGAGATTTGTCCTACTTTCCCGATATTCCTCCAAAGCTTCATCAGTTTTGAGTCGCCTCGATCTTATGTATGCTTCCTTTTTCATCTTAGATAGTCTCACAATTCCACCCGTCATCCATGGTTCCCTAATCTTGCCATTTCTATCTCTCATTTTCACAGGAACATGTCTGTCCTGCACACTAATCAACCTTTCCTTAAAAAACTCCCACATTTCAAATGTGGATTTACCCTTAAACAGCTGCTCCCAATCCACATTCCCGAGCTCCTGCCGAATTTTGTTATAGTTGGCCTTTCCCCAATTTAGCACTCTTCCTTTAGGACCACTCTCGTCTTTTTCCATGAGTATTCTAAAACTTATGGAATTGTGATCGCTATTCCCAAAGTAATCGCCGACTGAAACATCAACCACCTGGCCGGGTCATTCCCCAATACCAGGTTCAGTATGGCCCCTTCCCGAGTTGGACTATTTACATACTGCTCTAAAAAAACTCTCCTGGATGCTCCTTACAAACTCTGCTCCACCTATGCCTCCAACACTACATGAGCCCCATTCAATGTTGGGGAAGTTAAAATCTCCCATCATAACCACCCTATTGCTCCTACATTGTTCTATAATCTGTCCACATATTTGTACCTCTACTTCACGCTCGCTTTTGGGAGGCCTATAGTAAAGTCCCAACAATGTTACTGCACCCTTCCTATTTCTTAGCTCTATCCATATTGCCTCAGTGCTCGAATCCTCCATCGTGCCCTCCTTAATCACAGCTGTGATATCATCTCTGACCAGTAATGCAACTCCTCCACCCCTTTTACCTCCCTCTCTATCCCTCCTGAAGCATCTATACCCTGGGATATTTAGTTGCCAGTCTTGCCCATCCCTCAACCAAGTCTCAGTAATACCAATAACATCATATTCCCAGGTACTAATCCAAGCCCTAAGTTCATCTGCCTTACCTGCTACACTTCTCTCATTAAAACAAATGCACCTCAGACCACCTGTCCCTTAGCGATCATCATCTTTTCCCTGTCTACTCTTCCCCTTAGTCACATTGAGTTTGTTATCCAGTACCTTACTGGCTTCAGTTGCTGCCTCTTTACTGACCTCTAACTTCCTAATCTGGTTCCCATCCCCCTGCCACATTAGTTTAAAACCTCCCCAACAGTGTTAGCAAAAGCACCCCCGAGGACATTGGTTCCAGTTCTGCCCAGGTGTAGACCATCCGATTTGTAATGGTCCCACCACCCCCAGAACAGGTTCAAATGTCCCAAAAATCTGAATCTCTCCCTCCTGCACCATCTCTCAAGCCACGTATTCATTCTGACTATTCTTAAATTTCTACTCTGACTGTTTCGTGGCACTGGTAGCAATCCTGAGATTACTACATTTGAGGTCTTACTTTTTAACTTATCTCCTAACTCCCTAAATTCTGATTGTAGGACCTCACCCCGTTTTTTACCTATATCGTTGGTGCCTATATGCACCACGACAACTGGCTGTTCACCCTCCCCCTTCAGTATGTCCTGCAGCCGATCTGAGACATCCCTGACCCGTACACCCGGGAGGAAACGTACCATTCTGGAGTCTCGTTTTCGACCACAGAAACGCTTTCTACTCCCCTTACAATTGAATCCCCTATGACTATAGACCTGCCAGTCTTTTTCCAACCCTTCTGTGCAGCAGAGCCAGCCACGGTGCCATGAGCCGGGCTACTACTGCCTTCCCCTGGTGTGTCATCTCCCCCAACAGTATCCAAAACGGTATATAACGGTGACCGCAGGGGACACCTGCACTGCCTTCCTGATCTTTATCTGCCTTTTGGTCACTCATTCCCTGTCTCCCTCACCAATCCTAATCTGTGGTGTGACCAACTCACTGAACGTGCTATCCACGACCTCCTCAGCATCGCGGATGCTCCAAAGTGAGTCCATCCGCAGCTCCAGAGCCATCATGCGGTCTAACAGGAGCTGCAACTGAACACACTTCCTGCACATGAAGGAGTCAGGGGCATCAGCCGCATCCCTGAGCTCCCACATTGAGCATGAGGAGCATAACACGGGTCTGGGATCTCCTGCCATTTTCACAACTTACCTTAACTGATTACAAATAAAGTATCAAAAATTGAAGAAATGAAAGGGATAAGGATTTTACTTACAAGCACAATACTTACCAATGCACAGAGTTAAATTTCTCCCAGCTAATTGGAGCACTTTCCTTACCAGCAAATCAGGTCACTGCTTTGCTGTGATGTCACCCTTCAAGGTAAGTTTTTAAAGTGATAAACTTACCTTCCCGACAACCACGGTTGTTTTTTATTTGGTTAGAGGAGGGGGTGGGGGGGAAACACTGAGGAAGTGTTTGGGTTTAACTGTCACTTGACAACAGCCCCTCCACAAACCACCTTCAAATTACGCTGACCGCACTGCACGTATGCAAATCTCCCCAGAACAGTCAATCAGTAGCTCCGCTCTGCTGCCCTCTGCTGGATGCTTGCCTTCACGGGGGTGGGGGGGGGGGGGGGGGAAACACAGAGGAAGTGTTTTGGGTTTAACTGTCACTTGACAACAGCCCCTCCACAAACCACCTTCAAATTACGCTGACCGCACTGCACGTATGCAAATCTCCCCGGAACAGCCAATCAGTAGCTCCGCTCTGCTGCCCTCTGCTGGATGCTTGCCTTCACTTGAACACCTAGGGTATCTTGCACAGGTACACCTTCAAATTACGCTGACTGCACTGCACGTATGCAAATCACCCCGGAACAGCCAATCAGTAGCTCCGCTCTGCTGCCCTCTACTGACCACCCCTGTCATCATGGACATGGCAATTCCCCCCACCCCATTGATGACATGTATACCCCTTGCCCCCCGGAGCATATATTGCTAAATAAGGACATTGAAGTTTTCCAAATGGGTCACCCTATTTACACCTCCCCTTCAGGTCCTACCTCTTTCAATCCGTTCAGGGCCTGACCCCTGGCAGTGTTAGGTTTATGCTGCCAGGGTGCTGGGAGTATTGCCCTGCCATGTTTAGACTACCCTGGGTCTACAATGGCCCCAAGCCTCCCATCATATTCATCATGTCTGGCCTCTGTTCGTGAAGACCAGGAGTAATTCCTGCCGGTGCCATGCCAATCCAGTGGTGGGAAAATAGCATGATCCCAGATTTGGCGTTAAACCGATTTTGAATATTAAAATATATTTAAATAAATGGTAATCGAGTTCATGCCTTCGCTGGGCGTGAACCTGATTACATCTGCTGGCAGGGCCTGAGAACATTCCAAACTGTTTTTTGCACAGCCCATACAGCGTTTCAGGCATCTCCCAGAATTTTCCTGACATAGCAGGATTTGTACCAGGCACAAAGCGACTGGAAAATCGCCCCCATGTTTCCAGGTCATTAGTTCAAGCCTTTGGATTATTAATTCAATGACATAACTGTTAATGTTAAGTCAATTGCATTGTTGAGGTTAAAGATAAACAGGTGGAGGGTAATAATTGAGTTCCTTGAGTATGTATAAAAGAAGTATTGCTGGGACACTGGGCTGGTTGGTCGGTAGGAAGCAAGCCAGGATATGCATTCTGTAGATAAACGGGCTATCAGAATGGGGTCTGTATTCATACATCACCCTCTGGCGTAGGAGCCATTGAACAATAATACAACACTATTATACAAATTGTTCTTTCTCAACTACCTTCTTGGCTATTAGCTCATTGGGAAGTATTGAAAAGTGTGAATTAGCAGAAAACTGTCCCAACTTCTCACCAGAGTGCAAAACTAATCTGGTGGATCAGACACTTGTTATGGAAACTTCCTGATCTTTATAACAGGGAGAGGGTTGGAGGCTGGGTGCTGCTGGTCTGCAATAAACTTACGATATCCCCCGCTCAACCAAGAATTATCCTGAGTTTAGTGTTAAAAATAGAAAAGTATTCAGACTTATAACATCATAGCGCATGGAAGTCTTTAATCTCTACAAGGCTGATCTGACTGTGTGGAATGTATGGACCAGGCAGCAGTCTGTTCTGACTCCCTGTGTGCTGCAGTTCGCTTTTCACTTACACAATGCAAGCTATCGGTCCAGATCCTCCTACCCAGGCAACAGTCAGTTTTCTCAACACTGAAATGTTATTGAGAATTAAAGTGAATTAATTTGCTTAACAGCACAGTTAGACAGGACCAACTGTCATCCCTGACCCATTGCCATTCATTATAGTTCTTCCATAGACACTTGCAATCGTGCAAAGTTAAACAGTTGTGAAGCTGTCACCATGAGAGAATGATTAATGTGCTGTGTTCATCATCCCACTGCTAGGTCCATCCTGGAGCCTGTTCAGCTAGGCCTCGGGGAATGGTTGGATTTTTCAGCCAAACTGTCCTGTTCAGAGCCAGGGTTGTACAATGGAAGCTGAGAGAATCTGACTCCCCATAACATCAAGGGTCTTGTTAAGTCGATCCACACACCCAGGGTAACTATTATGACATATTAAATGGCCATGCTTTTGGTGATTTTCATTATGAAGTGTATATCATATAGTCTTCCTGCTGTAGTTTCTTGATTCACCATTAGTTCATGGACATCACAAAGAAATTCTGAGCCCCCTTGTTTTGAACGCCCAGCTTGTGCATGGGGCCACTGTGATGCAGGACATAAAATACTTACATTTATACAGCATCATTCCTGACTCAGGACATCCAATTAAGTACTTGTTGAAATGGAGAGATTTGGTTTTGATTTGATTTATTGTCACATGTACCGAAGCACAATGAAAAATATTTTTCTGTGACTAACGAAACATACACAGTACGTACATAGTAGACAAAAAAAGAATAATCAACAGAGTGCATTGACAAATGGTACATCGCCATGGAGCAAACACGGCAGCCAATTTGTGCACAGCAAACTCCCATAAACAGCAACCTGATAATGACCCAGATACTCAGTGACTTTCCCTCAACCATAAGGTCAGAAGTGGGAATATTCCCTGATGATTGCAGATGTTCGGGCAGCACGGTGACACAGTGGTTAGCACTGGGACTAAGGCACTGAGGATCTGGGTTCGAATCCCGGCTCTGGGTCAATTTCCGTGTGGAGTTTGCACATTCTCCCCGTGTTTGCGTGGGTTTCACCCCCACAATCTAAAGCTGTGCAGGCTAGGTGGATTGGCCACACTAAATTGCCCCTTAATTGAAAAAAAAATTATTGGGTACTCTAAATTTAAAAAAAGTGATTGCAGATGTTCAGGACTATGGACCACTCTTCAGATACTGAAGCAGTCCTTATGCAAATGCAGCAAGACCTGGACAATATCCAGGCTTGGACTGAAAATTGTCAAGTAACATTCATGTCACACAAGTGACAGGCAATGAACATCTCCAACAAGAGAGAATCCAACCATCACCCCTTGACATCCAACGGCATTACCATCATTGAATCCCCCACTATCAACATCCTGGGGGTTACCACTGACCAAAAATGGACGAATCATATAAATCGGTGGCTTCAAGGATTATAAGGCACAAGTCAAGACAGTTGCTAGCTTGGATGAGTGCAGTTCTAACAACACTCAAGAATCTTGGCATCATCCAAGACACAGCAGTCCCATTTGATTGACACCCGATCCACCACCTGAAATAGTCACTCGCTCCACGCACAGTAGCCGTCATTTGTACAATCTACAAGAAGCACTGCTCTGACTCACCAAGACTCCTTGAATAGCACCTTCCAAACTTGTGACCACTACCATCTAGAAGGATAAGGGCAGCAGGTACATAGGAACACCATCACCTGGAAGTTAACCTCCAGATCATTTATCATCCTGATTTGGAAACATATCGGCCGTTCCTTCACTGTCACTGAGTTATAGAGTCATGGAATCATAGATGTTTACAGCATGGAAACAGGCCCTTCGGCCCAGCTTGTCCATGCCGCCCAGTTTCTATCACTAAGCCAGTCCCGCTTGCTCGCATTTGACCCATATCCTTCTATACCCACCCTGCCCATGTAACTGTCTAACTGTTTTTTTTAAATTTAGAGTACCAATTCCTTTTTTCCAATTAAGGGGCAATTTAGTGTGGCCAATCCACCTAACCTGCACATCTTTTGGGTTGTGGGGGCGATACCCACGCAAACACGGGGAGAATGTGCAAACTCCACACGGACAGTGACCCAGAGCCGTGATCGAACCTGGGACCTTGGCGCTGTGAGGCAACAGGGCTAACCCACTGCACCACCATGCTGCCACGTCTAACTATTTTTTAAAGGAAAAAAATTCACCCGCCTCCACCACTGCCTCTGGCAGCTCGTTTCAGATTCTCACCACCCTCATGTGTGAAGAAAGTTCCCCTCTGGTCTCTTTTGCATCTCTCCCCTCTCACCTTAAACCTATGCCCTCTAGTTCTAGACTCCTCTACCTTTGGGAAAAGTTGTTGACTATCTGCCTTATCTATGCTCCTCGTTATTGCATAGACCTCAGTAAGATCACCCCTAAGCCTCCTACGCTCCAGGGAAAAAAGTCCCAGCCTATCCATCCTCTCCTTATAACTCAGACCATCAAGTCCTGGTAGCATCCTCGTAAATCTCTTGTGCACTCTTTCTAGATTAACAATATCCTTCCGACAATAGGGTGACCAGAACTGTACACAGTATTCCATCTGTGGCCTTACCAATGTTTTGTACAACTTCAATAAGATGTCCCAACTCCTGTATTCTATATTCTGACCAATAAAACCTAGCATGCTGAATGCCTTCCTCACCACCCTATCCACCTGCGACTCCACCGTCAAGGAACTTTGAACCTGTACCCCAGAGCTCTTTGTTCTGTAACTCTCCACAACTCCCTACCATTAACTGAGTAGGTCCTGCCCCGATTCAATCTACCAAAACGCATCACCTCACATTTATCCAAATTAAACTGCATCTGCCATTCATTGGCTCAATTGGTCAAGATCCTGTGGCAATTTTATATAACCTTCTTCACTATCCGCTATGCCACTAATCTTGGTGTCATCTGCATTTACTAACCATGCCTCCTATATTCTCATCCAAATCATCAATATATATGACAAATAACAGTGGACCCAGCACCGACTCCTGAGGCACACCGCTGGTCACAGGCCTCCAGTTTGAAAAACAACCCTCCACAACCACCCTTTGGCTTCGGTCACCAAGCCACTTTTGTATCCAATTGGCTACCTCACCCTGGATTACATGAGATTTAACTTTTTGCAACAACCTACCATGCGGTACCTTGTCAAAGGCCTTGCTAAAGTCCACGTTGACAACGTCGACTACACTGCCCTCATCTACCTTCTTGGTTACCCCTTCAAAAAACTCAATCAAAATCCTGGAACTCCCTTCCTAAATAGGTACAGTGGGTCTACTTACACCACATGGACTGCATCAGTTCAAGAAGGCAGCTCGCCCATCACCTTCTCTAGGGCAATTAGGGATTGGCAATCATTGCTGGCCTAGCCAGCGACACCCCTACCTGTGAAAGAATATTAAAACAACGTTCTGACAAATGATTATCAATTTGACTTCTTAGCTCATTTTCTGTCTCCTCAAATGCTCTGATGCATATTTCCAACGTTTCTGTTTTTATATCAATTATCTATTTCTGGTCTCGTGTTTTCCAATCCTCAAAATCTCCAGTTTTCCGAAGTGTAGTTGCTGCATTCTGTCCCTCCCAACCATCAGCCCCATCCTTGGCATCCAGCATTGCATTCCTGTCTTCCAACATGGTCAATCCAAGTTCCTAATCCTTTGAACATGGGTCTGGGGGGTGAGCTCGAGCTTTTCACAAGTGGGGGGTGAGGGAGATTATACTTCCCCCTGGTGGCCAATGACCACCACACGCTTTAACACAGGAAAAAAACAGAGGCTGGCAGAGACTCTCAGGTTCAGTCTCCCACAGGCTGTCCTAGAATTAAGGGATAAAAGATGTCCCTTAGGTTACACGGGACTAATAGAAAAAATAAGTAACAATCCTTTAATATACAGGACATAGTCCATATGTAGAAGCTGAGAATGATGGCCCAACAATGTGTAGATCAGTAAGCAGCATGCGGTGCACCAGGCCCTTTGACAACATTTGGTTCACTAATTATTTCAATTCAGCTTTCAATACTTCCTCATCACCCTCCCTCCACTATTACTGAAATATTTCAGGATGGAAAATGTGGGAAGTGAGGCTTCATTTAGCTGTAACCAAGGCATCAACCACATTCATTGGGCAAGGCAGCGCCAATGCAGGGCTCTTTACCTCTGGTGTCAGTAAAGTCAGACATCCAGGAGGGAGGTTCAGTTTCCAATCAAAGCTGAGTTGCTTGGCCGATGCAAATAAACATTCGTCACCGCGCGGAGTGGGAAATGATGACGCAAGGAATGGAGACAGTGCTGATGTGGTTCACCAGGACTCAACTACAAGGCTAATAACATGAGTATGAGCGTAAGATGCGTTTCTTAGAAGCAATGGTCTGCAAGAGAGGGTTATACAAAGGTCTGTGCAATTAGAGTGATCAAAAGGTTCCGTGGAATGTAGATAACTGCAATCAATTAATTAAGCAGCCGAAACATGTGGCTCAATTTAAAACAGAACTTTCAGCTGGGGAAAAGCAAGTGGTATGGCCAGCAAAAATAAACAACAATTTGAAATGTTTCCAGTTCAAACCACCATCCCCCTCCGCCCATGCTGGGATCCATCACCCTGGTCCGAGCTGAGGCAGGGAGTCGGATGATCCGTCACCCTGGTTCGAGCTGAGGCAGGGGGTCGGATGATCCGTCACCCTGGTCCGAGCTGAGGCAGGGGGTCGGATGGTCCGTCACCCTGGTCCGTGCTGAGGCAGGGGGTCGGATGGTCCGTCACCCTGGTCCGAGCTGAGGCAGGGGGTCGGATGATCCGTCACCCTGGTCCGAGCTGAGGCAGGGGGTCGGATGGTCCGTCACCCTGGTCCGTGCTGAGGCAGGGGGTCGGATGGTCCGTCACCCTGGTCCGAGCTGAGGCAGGGGGTCGAATGATCCATCACCCTGGTCCGAGCTGAGGCAGGGGGTCGGATGATCCGTCACCCTGGTCCGAGCTGAGGCAGCGGGTCGGATGATCCGTCACCCTGGTCCGAGCTGAGGCAGGGGGTCGGATTCTCCGCTCCTGAGACTAGGTGTTGATGCTGGGGCATGATTCGTGGACTTACACGACAGCAAACCTGGTACCTTAACTGATTCAGTGACCGTGGAGGGGCTAGCACCGGTGCCACGTGGAACACAATCAATTCCAATGAAAAACGGTGCCGGATTCAGTGGGTCCATGATTGACACTCGGGAGGCTGACAAGCTGCAGCCGCATAAACACACTTCACTCCCCACACACACCATTCCAGCCAACAGGATGGTACTGGATGCGCTGGAGCGCGCCCATCTTGCTGATGGGTCGGCTGAGGCCAAAGGGCACTTAGGAGGGTAACCTGGGGGGGGGGGGGGGGGGGGAACCCATACACCGTAAGTTCACAGTGGGCAATCTGTGTGCACAGCTGCCTGGCTGCCTTTCAGGCAGCGGCAATGTCCGTGCACTCCGACCCCACAGCCCACCACCTGCCCCCCCCCACCCCGCTACCCCCCCCCCCCCCCCCCCCCCCCCCCCCCGGCCCTGATAGAACTGTCAGCAAACTATGGCGATGTTGGACACTTTGCGGATCACTTCTCTTTCTTTCAGCATCCACATCGCCCGCTTCACGATTTTTAAAAGCACAAGTGAATCTCGCTATCGGGAATTCACCCCAGAGGAGTCCCACTAATGATATACCAACGGCGTTTACTGTACGTGGATTCTGGGTTACATTGACGTCGCTGTCTAGGCACCGGAGAATTGTGATTTGGTATGAAACCGGAACCCAGCACGATTTTGGCGTCAAAACCAATTCTCTGCATGCTCGCGTTTCCTGATTCCAGAGTCAGCTGACAGAGAATCACGTCAGAGGATCTACTGTGACCCCTTGTAAATCAATATGGTTCAGTTCCATCCAGCATAGCCCCTTGAGCCATTGAGAAGTTAGAACATGCACACAGTGTGGGAACACACTATTGACTATTCCTGCCCTACAATGGGATAGCTGGTTTTATATCACAGAAATGTTAATAAGGAGCTGACCTGTCCTCTTGTCCGTGGTGAGGAGTTGTCCCCAATTTTATGGGAAAGGGGAACAAAACGATGGTTACATCGGAATTATTTGCAGCACCCAGAGACCTTGTAAGGTGCTGAGGGATGAGCTACACTCCCTGTAGACAATGCAGATGTGACATTGCTGACTCCCATGACCAGAATCAAGGTGGCAGACCTGGAGCTAAACGTGGCAACGAACGGTAAACTGGCACGTGATGGAGGGACATGCTGGGGAGGGTGTTCAGAAGGGTGATGGGAGGGGTCATGGGGAGGGTGTTCAGGGGTGATGAAGAGAAGTGATGGGGAGGGTGATGGGGAGGGTGATGGGGAGGGTGATGGGGGGGGTGATGGGGAGGGTGATGAAGAGAGGTGATGGGGAGGTGATGAAGAGAGGTGAAGGGTGATGGGGAGGGTGATGGGGAGGATGACGGGGAGGGTGATGGGGGAAGGTGATGGGGAGGGTGATGGGGAGGGTGATGGGGAGGGTGATGGGCAGGGTGATGGGGAGGGTGATGGGGAGGGTGATGGGGAGGGTGATGGGCAGGGTGATGGGGAGGGTGATGGGGAGGGTGGTGGGGGGTGATGGGGAGGGTGATGGGGGGTGATGGGGAGGGTGACGGGGAGGGTGATGGGGGGGGTGATGAAGAGAGGTGAAGGGGTGGGTGAAGGGGAGGTTGATGGGGAGGGTGATGGGGAGGGTGATGGGGAGAGTGACGGGGAGGGTGATGGGGGAGGGTGATGAAGAGAGGTGCAGGGGTGGGTGAATGGGAAGTTGATTGGGAGAGTGACGGGGAGGGTGATGGGGAGAGTACCGGGAAGGGTGATGGGGAGGGTGATGGGGAGGGTGATGGGGAGGGTGATGGGGAGGGTGATGGGGAGGGTGATGGGGAGAGTGACGGGGAGGGTGATGGGGGAGGGTGATGAAGAGAGGTGCAGGGGTGGGTGAAGGGATGGGTGACGGGGAGGGTGATGGTGAGAGTGACGGGGAGGGTGATGGGGGAGGGTGATGAAGAGGGGTGAAGGGGTGGGTGAATGGGAAGTTGATTGGGAGAGTGACGGGAGGGTGATGGGGAGAGTGCCGGGAAGGGTGATGGGGAGGGTGATGGGGAGGGTGATGGGGAGGGTGATGGGGAGAGTGACGGGGAGGGTGAAGGGGTGGGTGAAGGGGAGGTTGATGGGGAGGGTCATGGTGAGGGTGACGGGGAGGGTGATGGGGAGGGTGTAGGGGAGGGTGACGGGGAGGGTGATGGGGAGGGTGATGGGGAGGGTGATGGGGAGGATGATGGGGAGGGTGATGGGGGTGACGGGGAGGGTGATGGGGGAGGGTGATGAAGAGAGGTAAAGGGGTGGTTGAAGGGGAAGTTGATGGGGAGGGTGTAGGGGAGGGTGATGGGGAGAGTGACGGGGAGGGTGAAGGGGTGGGTGAAGGGGAGGTTGATGGGGAGGGTCATGGTGAGGGTGACGGGGAGGGTGATGGGGAGGGTGTAGGGGAGGGTGACGGGGAGGGTGATGGGGAGGGTGATGGGGAGGGTGATGGGGAGGATGATGGGGAGGGTGATGGGGGTGACGGGGAGGGTGATGGGGGAGGGTGATGAAGAGAGGTAAAGGGGTGGTTGAAGGGGAAGTTGATGGGGAGGGTGATGGGGGAGGGTGATGGGGAGAGTGACGAGGAGGGTGATGGGGGAGGGTGATGGGGAGGGTGATGGGGAGGATGATGGGGGAGGGTGATGGGGAGGGTGATGGGGAGGGTGATGGGGAGGGTGATGGGGAGGGTGATGGGGAGGGTGACGGGGAGGGTGATGGGGGAGGGTGATGGGGAGGGTGGTGGGGGAGGGTGATGGGGAGGGTGAAGGGGTGGGTGATGGGGAGAGTGATGAGGAGGGTGATGGGGAGGGTGATGGGGTGGGTGACGGGGAGGGTGATCTGGAAGGTGATGGGGAGGGTGATGGGGAGGGTGATGGGGAGGGTGATGGGGAGGGTGATGGGGAGGGTGATGGGGGAGGGTGATGGGGAGGGTGTAGGGGAGGGTGATGGGGAGGGTGATGGGGAGGGTGATGGGGAGGGTGATGGGGAGGGTGATGGGGAGGGTGACGGGGAGGGTGATGGGGGAGGGTGATGGGGAGGGTGATGGGGGAGGGTGATGGGGAGGGTGAAGGGGTGGGTGATGGGGAGGGTGACGGGGAGGGTGACGGGAGGGTGATGGGGAGGGTGACGGGGAGGGTGATGGGGAGGGTGATGGGGAGGGTGATGGGGAGGGTGATGGGGAGGGTGATGGGGAGGGTGATGGGGAGGGTGACGGGGAGGGTGACGGGGAGGGTGACGGGGAGGATGTTGGGGAGGGTGATGGGGAGGGTGATGGGGAGGGTGATGGGGAGGGTGACGGGGAGGGTGACGGGGAGGGTGATGGGGAGGGTGATGGGGAGGGTGATGGGGAGGGTGATGGGGAGGGTGATGGGGAGGGTGTAGGAGAGGGTGATGGGGAGGGTGATGGGGAGGGTGTAGGGGAGGGTGATGGGGAGGGTGATGGGGAGGGTGTAGGGGAGGGTGATGGGGAGGGTGATGGGGAGGGTGTAGGGTAGGGTGATGGGGAGGGTGATGGGGAGGGTGATGGGGAGGGTGATGGGGAGGGTGATGGGGAGGGTGACGGGGAGGGTGATGGAGAGAGTGACGGGGAGGGTGATGGGGGAGGGTGATGAAGAGAGGTGAAGAGGTGGGTGAAGGGGAGGATGTTGGGGAGGGTGTTGGGGAGGTGGGGTAACTTGATGCAGAGGAAGGGGGTGCTGCAGCCTCATAAAAGGTATTTAACTTCTATTTTTAATCAAAGTGGGTTTCTGCCTTTTATTTGATGAGGTGCATATTGAAAATGCTGGCACATTCCCAGGAACCCCCTGGAGCTCCCACCCCCTTCCTCCCCAATCACCCCATTCTACCCAAGAAAGAAAACCACTCTCATTGATACTCTCACTGGGAAAAACATCCTTTCTCACTAATACACAGCAACAGAAAGACAAGAAGGACCATTACCACCACTCTGATGAGAGGCATCAATCTACATGGTACCTCATGAGACAGCCCCAGGCTGTAAGTGACGTGGGTAACCTGGTCTTCTGTGCCATTCCCGGCAGTATCTTCCTGCGGCACAGTCCCCAGCCTTCCTAGCTTTAAGTTCAAATGCCTCCAGATCAAATAAAAGTTGTGATTGTATTCATTTGGCTGACAGTCCTCTGGATTCAGGGAACTGAGAGTATTCCCAGCAGTCTCTATTGCATGCAGATGCACTAATCTGATCTTGCGGCTAAGTCGCTGTTTCCTACCCTCATAAGCCACACCACATGGTATGCTCCAAGGAAATTAAGGACTGTTATTAGCCCCTCTTGCCAACAGTTTATTTTACATCTTTAGAGGCCATTTAGTGACAGATGGATTACAATTTACATAATTTCCTTTCATGCTTTTTTCTAAGGTAATCATTCGCTAATAGCATTCATATTGGAACAATTCTGTCCAATTGTCACCCTTAAAGGGTTGTTTACTTTTAGAGAAAATCTGTAACTGTAAATATTGATGTTCAAACTGATCCATCCTGTCGGCATTCCCAAACACCACACGGAGACAGAATGCTTTCAGGAATTTATTGGAATGAGCAAGTTCAAATTCATACCTCACAAAAAGTCAACATTCATCAAAACCACATTGAGACGATAAAAAAAGAGGAATTAAAAGAGAAAAAAGGGACGGTCAAATATTTTTAAAGGTGCCATGAAACAATGGACGCGATTCTCCGGAGAGATTTCCAAGCGAATGGGAATTGCTGCGAGCTTCCCGGCACTCGGCCCAGTGAGGCCGGCAACACTATTCAACATTAATTGGTCCACTTAAAAAGGCCTCACGGGCTTCTCACCGCAAACGAAGGCTCGCCAGCCGATTCGCCCGCATCACGCTCGCCAGCCCCCCCCACCCCGCTAACAACGTGAGCAGCGCTTAAGCTGCACCTGCTCAGCCAATCCCAGCCAGCTCGCAACAATAGTGCCTAGGAGACCAGCCCCAAGATTCGGGATCGCTGACCTGGGGAGGCTCCTACACACAGTGGAGGCCAGGAGGGCTGTCCTGTTTCCCCGAGGGTCCAGGAGGGTTGGCCATTGGGCAACCAGTGCTGCCTGGGATGAGGTGGTGACGGCTGTGAGGTCGGGGAGTGTGACCAGGAGGAATGGCCTCCAGTACAGGAAGAAGGTCAATGACCTACACCCTGAAGCATGAGTGAGTAGACACCAATGCCCCCCACCCTGCCTCCCCCCCCCCCCCCCCCCCCCTCGGAGACCTTTCCGCCACACGGGAGCATCCACCCCCAACTTTCAATGCAACTCCCAACCCTCCCTCCAGCCTCGCCCCATTTAACCCCCCAACCCTTCTAAAACCCTTCAATCCCCCCAACCCTCCCTTCACATACCCTCCCACCACTGTGAACCACGCTTGTGGCTAACGACACCCTCTCTGTGGCTCCTTAGGAAAAGCTGTCCCACAAGCGCTGGGAAAGAACCCAGGCTGGCGGAGGGGTGCCAGACATCCGAATCCTCATCACCGAGGAGCCAGGCCTGGTGGTGACTGGGGTGGCCGAGGACAGGGTGGTTACCAATGCGGAGGCTGACGATGCTGCAGAGGTGAGGAACCACCGGGTTCCACCCGGAGGACCTGTCAAACATGAGTTGTTATTGCCTTACTGACTGACCCATCCCTCCCACTGACCATATGTCCATTCTCCCATAGGTCCTCTGACCGACAATGCTGGCCCATGCCAGGTGGCCCCCTCTCCAGCCTCGGCGGGGAGGTCCGAGGATGCCACCATTATAGTCACGTCACAGCATCCTGGCGATGGCGGAGAATCCTGCTGCCCAGGCATCTTGCTGAGCCTGGTTCATGTCAAAGATTATGTCATTTTCCGCCCAGGTATACAGGGCATTTGTGACCTGCCGGATTCACCTCGGGGCTGTGCCTTCGAGATGCCCCTCATAAGTTCCCGCTCGAGCCCTGGAATGACCCTGAAGTGTAATAGGTCAGGGCTGTGGTGACCTTGATGGCCACAGGGAGCAAGTGTCCTCGTCCTCCACATGGTGCCAGGACGGTGAGGACATGGCACAGGTGTCACACTGTCTCAGTGTTGAGGCACGCGCTGTCCATCATTTGCTCAAAGGAGCAGGGACGCCTGTCCACTCTGGGCTGTTGGTAGGGGCTCCCCTTTCGGGTCCCTCCCTGGCCTGATGGGTGGCTGGGTCTTTAGGGTGTGGGGCGAGTTCAGGCACATGAGCCGCTGCCTCGAGCATCTGCAGACGCCACTGCTGCCGCTGTGTCCTGCGTCTGTCTGCTCGGGCTACCTTGCAGCACCACTTGAGAAAGTTCTACAGGGTTCAAAATCCCTGCCATAGTGTTCAATATCTGTAACTAATTGGGAGTGGTGTTAGACTGACAAACAGCCATGGCTCCCACCCCGGGACCCTCCATTCCCCCATTGATCACCCCCTCTCCTCCCACCTGGAACACCCTGCCCACGCATTCCCAGCTGTAGCGAGCCCCCCTCATGCGACCCCAGATCCTGTACCCCGGACACCCGCTTACATCGTCACCTGGACCTGGCGCTGATCCTATCCCCATGGCACTCAGCCACTCTCCGGCCATGGAGAGGTCCCCAGAGCTATCTTCCATCCCCTGGGTGTAGGGATGTCGGCTGCTGCATGTGTGGATTTGCCTCCTGCAGTGTTCAAACACTGTGTCCAGTCATCACGGTCTGATTGGAAGGCTACATGGCCCACCCACGAGAATCCACTTGGGTTGTGTGAAGTGCTCACTTAACCACGATTGCCAATTCCCTATTAGCAATAGCCTTCAGCCCCACGGCCAAAGGCAAATGGTAGGGGTAATGGGTGGCCATTGGGGCAGAAGGGCAGGGTCAAGGGTTGCCCCCGGAATGGGTAAACATGATCCAGGTGTTGGCACAGTGGTGCCACGAGCAGTTTCCTCCCCCCAGGTTGCCCCCTCAGTGCCTCCCCCCGGTCCTATGGTAGCGCACCCCAGTGGGAGCGGCCCCCCATCCCCCGCCGAGCACTGGGATGGCAAGCCCAACACCCCTGGGCTCTTTGTCTGTGAGCAAAGATGGCTACTCACCTCCTTGGCTCCCCGCAGAAGCCCTTCCGCCAGGTTCAGGTTTTTCAAAAGGAGTACTAATCGGCGCCAGCGTGACCACTTGCTGGGGAGGCCGCTGAATGACAGGTGGCCGTTGGGTATGGGGTGACTCTCGTTAATTGTATGGAAATGGGGCTTAAGTGGTGATAATTTGTTTCTCGCCATGCTACGGCGAGATCCTCATTTTGCCAATGGGCGCAGGCCGGTTGCATCGCAAATTGTTTGGTGCTGGCGCGGTTTGCGTTTTGGAATCTCCCACTATTCGCCGGCCTCATTTTGTTTGAGCGAGAGTGTAATGAGGCTGAAGAATTGCGCCAAATGACAGCAACATATTCAAGATGTCGGGAGTAAGTCTCTCAGGAATTGTACCTGTGCTTCTTGATATATTCATCAAAAATTCATCTTCATTCACCTTTATCTCAAAGCTGCAAAGTGCAAGATCAGCAGGGAGTTTGTGGGAAGGAAAGTCATGGAGCTGGATTCTTCGCACCCCGACTCCAAAATTGTGTCTGGTGCTGAGGCGGAGAATCCACTTTCGCGCATGTAATCGGGACCGGCGCCGATTCTCCGGCCCCCGAGAAACGATGTATCCGGGAGGTGTGCCGCGCTGTGTATCCCCTACCTGCCACCATTGCTGGAGGCCCACCCCACCATTCTCTGTCCCCGACCGGCCGAAGCCCCGATGGCGTGGACCACTCATGGTCCTGCCATTCGGGATACTTGTGTGGCAGCTTCCATGGTCGGAGGTGGGCCGCTCGGAGGGCAGGGGGGCCTCATATGGGGCTGGACTATTTTTGGGTGGGCTGTCTGGGTCGGGCGCGCGGCTGATCGGGGGCACTATTTACGAGGTCCAGCTCCGTGGTCTGAGTCCGCCATGGAGCACGGCGTGGCTGCTGGAGGCCGCTTCCATGCGCGTGCGCAGCCTCTGACTCAGAGGTGCGGGGGGCCATGTCTGCAGCTAAAAGTGCGAGCTTCACGGCGGCTCCCTGCTTGCCCCCTGCAGGGCTGTGAATATGTGGCATTTTGACACCAGTTTTTCTGGCGTGAAAGGCTACAGTTTTTATGACGGAGTGGGGACATAGCCCCTGAAACAGAGAATCCAGCTCCTGATGTTATCTAAAATGAAGAGAATGTGAGATTAACCAACAGAGCCACCACCTTCAACTGGATGCATGAAGGCGTGCATGAGCCTCACATGAAAAGTGACCAACTCCACCCTAACATCTGCATCGCCTCTCCCCCCATACCCAGCATTTACCCCTCCTTGCAGCTAGAAAACCTCCTGCCTCACTCTGTCTGCTCCCCAGCTTCAACTATTTTGGATACCAGTTTGAGAGGCTACAGAGGGCACAAGGGTTTCTCGATCCATACAGACCATGTCCGGGGCCTGGTGGTCTGGGGGCTCACAGATGGCCAGGAAAGCGATCGGGCCACACCAATCCACGGGTGAGCGCGATCTTGGCGGGACCTACATTCATGGTGCCGATCCGCGGGCTGAGTCCGTCATGTCACACGGAGCGACCGCTGTAGGTCACCGCCATGCGCATGCACAGACCCCCGACCGGAAGTGCAGGGCCCCATATCCGCAGCCCGCGTGGAAAGTCCAGAGTGAAACTCCTGCGTTTTAACGCTGGCATGGGGACACAGCCCCATTATTGGAGAATCCTGCCCAGGTTTCAAATCCCACAATGGCAGCTAATGGAATTTAAGTTAATTAGTAAATCTGGCATTAAATCTGGAGTTTCAGTAATGGTGTCCATAAAATTATCATTGATTGTTCTAAAAGTCTATCTGATTCAATAATGCCCATTAGGGAAGGAAATCTATGGCCCTTACCTGGTCTGGACTACATGTGACTCCTAGGGTTTTCCCACTGAGACTAAATGGATGTTTTATCGGATGACGTTCCTTGTTAGTTGGTGAACACATCGATCCTTGTGACGTCTGCCTTCCTACACCAATTGGAAAACAAACGGGTTCATTACCCAATTGGATGAAGCTTGACTTTCAGCCTGGAGTGCTGGCCTCTGGTTTTCTACTTTGTTGCTGCATCCAGGAATTGGCCACAAATTGAATTGTGGGGGACAATTGCGGAAAATTGATGCACCTTAATCGGTCATTTCAGCATATTTGACTTTCGCCATTTGTGGGTGACTTCAGCTCGCCTGACCTGCCTTCTTAGAAATGCCCTGGAGGGGGGGAAGGGCCCAGAAGATTGTTCCTCTGGCTGATACTGTGAAATTCTGGGCCCACTGCACCTGTTTTTCGGGCATGTAATGTATGTCTGGGCCTCCAATTGGACACATGGGGCGGGATTCTCCGACCTCCCGCCGGGCCTGAGAATTGCCGGTGGGCGGCGTGAATCCCACTCCGCCACCCCGACGCTGGCTGCCAGATTCTCCGGCGACAGTTTTTCAGCGGGGGCGGGAATAGCGCCGCCCCGGTCGGGGGCCGTTGGCAGCGGCCCCCCAGCGATTCACCAGCCTGCGGTGGGCTGAGTGGCCGCCCGTTTTCGGCAGGTCCCGCCGCTGTAAAATACACTAGGTCCGTACCGGTGGGAACTGGCTCTGCGGGCGGCCTGCGGAGTTCTCAGGGGGGTGTGGGGGATCTGGCTCCGGAGGGGCCCCCACGGTGGCCTGGCCCGCGATCGGGGCCCACCGATCCGCAGGCGGGCCTGTGCCGTGGGTCACTCTTACCCTCCGCGCCGGCCGGTGTAATGGTCCGCCATGGCCGTCGCGGAGAAGAACCTCCCTACGCATGCGCAGGAATAATGCCAGCACATGCTGGCGCTCCCACGCATGCGCCAACTCGCGCAGGCTGGCAGAGGCTCTTCGGCGCTGGTTTGCCAAGCCCTTTGCCGCCGGCCTAGCCACTGAAGGTGTGGAAGATTCCGCACCTTCTGGGCGTCCCGATGCTGGAGTGGTTCACGCCATTCCTCGGCGCTGGTACCTCCCGCCCCACCGGGTCGGGGAGAATCCCGCCCATGGTCAGTAATGGGGACAAAGTAACTATTGTCGATTGTCATAAATATCCATCTTGTTCACCAGTGTCCTTTAGGGAGGGAAATCTGCCATCCTTACTCAGTCTGGCCTGCATATGACTCCAGCCCACAGGCAATGTGGTTAATTCTTAACTGTCCTCTAAAATGGCCTAGGAGCTACTCAGTTTAAGGGCAATTAGGGATGGCAAAAAATGCTGGGGCCCATCCCATGAAATAATAAGTAATTAGCTCCATTGCCTGTGCAAATTGTGGGGGTTGGGGAGAGGGCTAAGTTCTGTTTCCTGCCTCTTTGTAAATGTTGTTTTGTTCACTGTCGCTGGGGCAGCATCCTGGAACTCTCTCCCTAACAGCACTCTGGGTGTACCTACGCAACAGGGTGGTTCAAGAAAGCAGCTCATCACCACCTTCTCAAGGGCAATTAGGGTTGGACATTAAATGCTAGCCTATCCAGCGATACCCACATCCATTGAATGAATTAAAAAATTGAACACAATGTGCATCATGCATGCCAGTTTTTACATGCATACAGCAGCCAAGCTTGTGGATTTTAAAGGGAGCTGATGATCAGTTTGCCATAGACCTGTAGCTCACTTCACTAGGTGCACACACTGTACATGTCACTGGGACCACTACTCAATTGGGTGCAATGGAATTCCTATTCCATTGGAATACTGTGGGCAGCACGATAGCACAAGTAACTAGCACTGTGGATTCACAGCACCATGGTCTCAGGTTCGATTCCCCACTGGGTCACTGTCTGTGGGGTGTCTGTATGTTCTCCCCATGTCTGCATGGGTTTCCTCCGGGTGCTCCGGTTTCCTCCCACACTCCAAAGACATGCAGGTTAGGTGGATTGGCCATGATAAATTGCCCTTCGTGTCCAAAAGGTGAGGAGGGGTTATTGGGTTACGGGGATAGGGTGGAAGTGAGGGCTTGAGTAGGTTGGTGCAGACTTGATGGGCTGAATGGCCTCCTTCTGCACTGTCTGTTCTATGTTCTAAAGGCACATGACTTGTGAACAGACCGAGTTAAACTTAATTGAATCCAACGAGTGATATGTGAGGATTTGTATGACATCAACAGACTTTTCATCTGAAGCCCCCTGTGAAAGTCACTTTGTATCGGTTTGTGCGAATGGTGCTTGTCTCGGAATGAACCCTTGGAAACCCAGGTGAACAAATCTCTTCAAAACCCAATATCATCACTTTCATACCAGGAATCCATATCATGATTGGCTTTTCTCATGCAAACCTCTGACTCACAGATGAGTTGTATATTTGTTTATTATCGATTCCCACGATGGTGCTGGTTGATAATTTGACTGAGTTTGCCTATTTGCCTCCCTCCAATTGCCGTGCCTTCCCATGGAGTTTCCCAGGGCTGACTTGGTTCAGGTCAGGAGCTCACTGGGTGGTGAATCGTGGAATTAAGTCCCGGTTTTTTGCACTCGTTCGCCCCATTTGCCCTTAAATTTAACCAAGTTACAAGTTGCACAATGTGCTGAGACATCAGTATCACTGACCCAAGACTGCACAAGGTGGAGGGAAAACATCTGGGAAGGAGTTGTACATTTTGCATTTCATTACTGAGAAGAAGCTAAAGCCCATTGCCGACTGTGAAAGGTGCACCAGCTAATCCGGATACCCCACCCACCCGCTCCTCCAACCACTGCCTGCCTCACCTGTGACAGGGACTGTAGGTCACACAATAGACCCCTCAGTCACCTGATAACTCATTTTTAGTGTAAAAGCAAGTCACCCTCGATCCAGAGGGACTGTGTAAGAAGAAGAAGACTGGTAAGAAAATAAACACCAACCATAGTCTAATCATTCTGTAGGATGGTGCAGTACAGACAAGACCAGAGATTGCCTTCATGGGGAGAGGCAATACAAAGGGACAGTTTTCTTTAGTTTGGATCGTGGTGGCACTGACCTGCCTTTATCCTGGTGTGATGAATGTTGGAATTTCAGATGTATTGTATTATAGGTATTTGGTGTAGTAAGTGTGGCACGGTGGCACTGTGTTAGCACTCCTGCCTCACAGCACCAAGAACCCAGGTTAAATTCTGGCCTTGGGTGACTGTGGAGTCTGCACATTCTCCCCTTGTTAGTGTGGGTTTCCTTTAGGTGTTCCAGTTTCCTCCCACAGTCCAAAGATGTGCAGGTTAGGTGGATTGGCCATGCTAAATTACCCCTTAGTGTCCAAAGATGTGGGGCGAGATTCTCCCATATGGGGAGAAATAGTAAGGCTGGCGTCAAACCCGGGCGGGTTTGACGCCAGCCCCCCCCTTCCCGACCGGGAACCGATTCTGGTCCCCGGTCGGGGCTAGCAGCCCGACGCCGTAAGCTCCGGCATCACGGGCTTAACGAATTTCGTTAAGCCCGCTTGCCGGAGTTAGCGCTGGCTGACGCGTCATATGACGTCAGCCGCGCATGCGCGGATTGGAAGACTCCAACCCGCGCATGCGCGGATGACGTCATCGCGCATTTGCGCGAAACCCGCGCATGCGCGGGCCGGGTTGCCCCTCAGCCGCCCCGCGAATGATACTGCGGGGCGGCGGAAGGAGAAATAGTGCGCGGGCATCGGGCCTGCTGCCCGTGATCGGTGCCCACCGATCGCGGGCCCATGGCACCCTTGGCACGGCCGTGGTACTGCCGTGCCAATCGGTGCCATGGTTATAAAATGCGAGTGTTTACGGCCGTTTTTACGAACGGCCAGACCAGGTGTGTTTGCCGTTCGTAAAAACAGCCGTAAAGGGCTGGGAACTCGGCCCATCTATCAGCTGTGAATCGCTGCCGGCCGTAAAAAAACGGCGGCAGCGATTCGTGTCGGGAGTTGGGCGTGGGGGGGGGGGGAGAATAGCGGGAGGGCGTCGGAACAGCGTGGCCGTAAAATCTTACGAGCCACGCTATTCTCCGCACCGTCGGGAGTGCAGAGAATCTCCCCCGTGGGGTTATGGAGTTACAGGGAGAGGACGAGGGAGCAGCCGACATAGGATGCTCTTTTTTACAGTCGGTGTAGACTTGTTGGGCCGAATGGCCTCCTTCTGTACTGTAGGAATTCTACTGTATGCAGTAAGGATTCAAAGCCTCAGTTAGTGAGCGACTGCTGCAGTCATGTTTTTAAAATAAATCCTAGTTTAAAAGACAACTAGGTTTTGGAACCGGAGGTGCAATTAAAGCACTGTAAAAAGCTTGGGCTATTGAAATGTTGTTTAGTTTTAGGGGATTCCATCATGTGCCAAGCTTAGCCTGATATAGTTCAAGGTAGTCCACTGGGCACACATGACAGTGGCTAGGATGAGCAAATGTTTGGGGGTAGAGGACAGGTGGGCAAGGTGCGCGGGGAGCCCAGCAAATCATGTCCACATGTTTTGGGCATGCCCGAAGCTTAGAAGGTTTTGGCAGGTTTTTGCTAAGGCAACGTCCACGGTACTCAAAACACAGGTGGTGCCTAGTGTGGAAGTGGCGATCTTTGGAGTGTCGGAAGAGCCGGGAGTTCAGGGGGCAAAAGGGGCTGACGTCTTGGTCTTTGCCTCCCTGGTAGCCCAAAGACGGATCTTATTAATGTGGAGGGACTCGAAGCCCCCAAGTGCAGAGACCTGGGTTAGTGACATGGCTGGGTTTCTCAGTCTCAACAAAATAAAGTTTACCTTGAGAGGGTCAATGGTAGGGTTCACCCGGAGGTGGCAGCTGCTCGTCGACTTTCTTCGGGAAAATTAAAATGTCAGCAGAAGCAGAATTCCAAAAGTGGGGGGGGGGGCTTGACTGTTTTTTTCTCTTATTGTTGGGGGGGGGGGGGGGTGTGAAGATTGGGATGGGGGTGGAAATGCTTATTGTACCATGTGTATGTTGCTGTTATTGTTAATATTATAAAAACTTGCAAATACCCTAATAAAAATATATTTTAAAAAAGATTTAGGGGATTCCCTGTGGTGTCCGTTAGTTTTCAGCTTAGTAAGATGATGTAGTTACTGGGAGGAGCCAAGGTATCAGACATTGTGCAGGAAAACAGAGTTAGTTGAGTTTTAGCTGAAGATGTGAGCAGAAGTCAAGCATCTCAGTTCAGTTAAAAGATATGTCTGTAGATAGATTAGCAGTTTCTTTCCAAGCAGTTCAGAAGAGTATGAGTAGAAGGTGAGTTTAAACAAAGTGAAGCAGCTTCCGAAGGAATACAGGCAGTGTTCCTGCATGTTTCTGAAAGGATTCAGGTCTTTTCTTTAAAGCAGTGTTGAAGGATCGCTTTGTCTCAAAGTACAGCATCCAGGCATCTCTGTAAAGCAGATATACCTGAGTGCTAAATGCATTTAACAGTGGATTGAGAGCTGAGATGATTTTTTTTTGGTCTTTGAGTGGGAATAAAGCTAGCAATTGAGGGTTACTGTATTCATTATAATGATTGACATTGTTTGAGGGATAATTGTAACCTTTTTCTGGTGTGGTGATAAAGATATTTTAAAACTGTGTTTGTAATAAAGTTTGTTTTATATATCCCTATTTCTTTGTGAAATCACTCCTGGAGCAAAGTATAATTTCCTCACAGTCTTATAAAATTAAGATGGCGGCACGGTGGCACAGTGGTTAGCACTGCTGCCTCATGGTGCTGAGGATCCAGGTTCGATCCCGGCCGCGGATCCCTGTCCATGTGTAGTTTGCATATGCTCCGCCTGTCTGCATGGGCCTCACCCCCACAACCCAAAGATGTGCAGGGTTGGTGAATTGACCACGCTAAATTGCCCCTTAATTGGAAACTCTAAATTTGTCATAAAGAGTCTTACAAAATTAAAATAAAATATTGGGATTTCTGTCCAGTATCCAATCCGCTTTTGGAGTCTAGTCTGGGATTGTTTTACTGGCATTGGTGAGGCTGTGGATGGAGCACTCTCTGAGAGGTAGAAAACATACATAAACCAACCAGACGCACTTGTTTCCATGCAATCATAGATCATAGATATCATCATAGAATTTACAGTGCAGAAGGAGGCCATTTGGCCCATCGAGTCTGCATCGGCTCTTTGAAAGAGCACCCTACCCAAGCCCACACCTCCACCCTATCCCCATAACCCAGTAACCCCACCCAACACTAAGGGCAATTTTGGACACTAAGGGCAATTTAGCATGGCCAATTCACCTAACCTGCACATCTTTGGACTGTGGGAGGAAACCGGAGCACCCGGAGGAAACCCGCGCACACACGGGGAGAATGTGCAGACTCCGCACAGACAGTGACCCAAACCGGGAATCGAACCTGGAACCCTGGAGTTGAAATGAAAATGAAAAATGAAAATCGCTTATTGTCACGAGTAGGCTTCAAATGAAGTTACTGTGAAAAGCCCCTAGTCGCCACATTCCGGCGCCTGTTCGGGGAGGCTGTTACGGGAACAGCCGAACAGAGTTGTGAAGCAATTGTGCTAACCACTATGCTACCATGCTGCCCTGACAATATTATCGCAAAATGATCCCTCACATTCAAAAACAAATAAACACTGTCAAAAAAAATCAGTCATTTGGT
This sequence comes from Scyliorhinus canicula, assembly GCF_902713615.1. Taxonomy (NCBI): domain Eukaryota; kingdom Metazoa; phylum Chordata; class Chondrichthyes; order Carcharhiniformes; family Scyliorhinidae; genus Scyliorhinus; species Scyliorhinus canicula. Next base: position 155,253,782 of record NC_052147.1, read on the forward strand.
TTAAATCCTGTACCATCGATTATGATTGGTATAATCATTCTAACTCGACTGGCAATAAATGTCACCAATTCAATATTTGTACTCTCTGTGAAAATAAGTGTGATGTTATTTGCTTTGGTAGAAAAGCATAAATGCAGAATGTTTCTTGAATGATAAGAGATTGGGAAGTGTTGGTGTCCAGAAGGACCTGGGTGGCCTTGTTCATGATTCACTAAGAGCTAGAATGCCGATGCAGCAAGAAATTAGGGCGACAAATGGAATGTTGACCTTCATTACGGGGGGTTTTGAGTACAAGTAAGGATGTCTTGAAGCAGTTTTAGAGAGCCTTGGTGAGGCCTCATCTGGAATATTGTGCACAATTTAGGTTTCCTTACCTAAGAAAGAATATATTTGCCATAGAGGGAATGCAACGCAGGTTCACCAAAGTAATGCCTGGGATGCCAGGATTGCCCTGTGAGGAACAATTGAGGAGACAGGGTCTGTATTCCCCAGAGTTTCAAAGAATGAGGGATGACCTGATTGAAACTTACAAAATTCTTACAGGGCAGATGTAGATAAGATGCTTCCCCAGCTGATGAATGTAAAACCAGGGGATATAATCTCAGGCTAAGGGGTAGGCAATTTAAGACTGAGGTGAGGAGGAATTTCTTCACTCAGGGGATGGTGAATCTTTGGAATGGAATTCTCTCCCCCAGAGGGCTGTGGAAGTTCAATTACTGAGCAGGTTCAAGACAGGAATCAATAGACTTCTGGAAACCAGTGACATTAAGGGATATGGAACTAACATGGGTAAGTGGCGATGAGGCAGATGATCTGCCGTGATCTAACTGAATGGCGGGGCAGGCTTGAGGAGCCAAATGGTCTACTCTTGTTCCTATGTTGTTATATTCCTCCCTTTAGCATTTTGATGGCTTTGTACAGGCAGGTAAGAATTTTTCACATCAGTTAGCCTGACTTGGGCCACAAGCCTGTGGCTGCAGATTCTACATAACGGTTGGGAAATCATGTGCGGAATTTTCCAATTTGCATTTCAGGACTCTGTTGCTGTTACTGTGCAGGATGTTGATCTTGGCTCCATGCTCTCCTCTCTGAGCCAGAATATCATAAGTTCAAGCCCCTGTCAAAGGACTTGGCATCCAGTTGACACTCCTGTGCAGCACTGAGGGATGCTGCACTGCCAGAGGTGTGTCGGAACAAGAAGTGTTTTGTTTTTTGCAGATGAGTATGAAGCAGCACAATTCAGGGAAAAGCGGTGGGATTTGCTTGTCCTGGCTAATCTTGTTGATATAGTTGAAGACTGTCACAAGTTGCACCATTGTGCTTCCCTGATTTCCTGTATTCACAGCAACACTTGCGGGAAATGCATTTGAATCTTCCACAGCATGCATCGAGGTGAATAGGGAATTGCCTGGCCAGGAGAATCCACTTTGCACGTTGATTACTGCAGGAATTTCAAGTTGCTTTCTTTGATCATTTATTTGGCAAGAAATTGGTAAAAAATGTCAACAGAATAGATTTTGCATCAAGCCCACGATAATTAGGAAAATAGCAGTTCTTAATTTAACTCTCACATTGAATCATGAAGTAGTGCTTGGAAGCTTTGTCATTCTAAGAAGAAGGCTTTATTTTGTTCCTCACTCACAATGTCCACCCCAAGAAGCATTTCACAGTGTCTGTGAGAGAGAGAGGGTGCCCTTTCTGGGATCTACCTGGCTCGCCACGCCACCCCAGATCAAATCTGATCACGTGAAATGTCGCGATCAATGAGTAAATTTGCATATTCATATGAGACAACTTGTTTCACTTTAATATGCTCTCTCCGATCTATCTGAGGCATTGGGATCTAACCCCGTCACCTCGGAGACTCAGGTCAGCGTCATTCAGTACTGGTCTCCACAAACGGGGACCAGACAAATGGCATTCCTGGGAGTCTCCCAAGGGATTGGAGACCCCCAGGTGCTTGCCCCGCAGGCAGGGTGGCACTGCCATCTGGCTGCCAGCCTGGCACTGCCAAGGTGTCCAGATGGCACTGCCAGCTGGTGGGCCACTGCAAGGGTACCAGGCTGGCAATGCCAAGCTTGTATTTTTCTCACAATGGGGATTGGGCTTGGTGGTGCCTTGATTTGATTTTGATTTGATTTGATTTATTGTCACATGTGCCGAAGTACAGTGAAAAGTATTTTTCTGCAGCGGTGGGAACGTACACAGTGCGTACATAGTAGACAAAGAGAATAATCAACAGAGAACATTGACAATTGGTACATCGACAAACAGTGATTGGTTACAGTGCAGAACAAGGGGCCAAATAAAGCAAATACATGAGCAAGAGCAGCATAGGGCGAGGGGGAGTCGTTAAGGAGTCTTGTAGCTGTGGGGAAGAAGCTATTCCTATGTCTGGATGTGCGGGTCTTCAGAATTTTGTACCTTCTGCCTGATGGAAGTGTCTGGTACAAAATAATGCCTGGTTGGGAGGGATCTCTGATAAGGCTGTCTGCCTTCCCGAGGTAACAGGAGGTGTATACAGAATCAGTGTGGGGGTGGCAAGATTGTATGGTGCATTGGGCTGAGTTCACCACACTCTGCAGTTTCTTGCAACCTTGGGCTGAGCAGTTGCCATACCAGGGTGTGATGCAGCCGGATAGGATGCTCTCTATTGCACATCTGTAGAAGTTTGTGAGAGTCAATGCAGACATGCCAAATTTCTTTAACTTCCGTAGGAAGTAGAGACGTTGTTGGGCTTTCTTGACTGTTACATCAATGTGCGTGGACCAGGACAGACTGTTGGTGATGGTGACCCCCCAGGAATTTAAAGCTATCGACCATCTGTACTTCAGAGCCATTGATGCAGACGGGAGTGGGTGTCGTGTTACACTTCCTGAAGTTGATGATCAGTTCCTTGGTCTTTCCGACATTTAGAGAGAGGTTGTTTTTGGTACACCATGCAACCAAGTGATTTATCTCCCTCCTGTAGTCCGATTCATCATTGTTTGAGATACGGCCCACCACAGTTGTATCTTCCGCAAACATATAGATTGAGTTGGAGTTAAATCTTGTCACAGAGTCAAGTATGTGTAGGGAGTACAGTAGAGGATTGAGCACACATCCTTGTGGGGCCCCGGTGTTGAGGGCTATTGTGGAGGAGGTGTTGTTACCTATCCTGACAGATTGCAGTTTGTTAGTGAGGAAGTCAAGGATCCAGCTGCACAGGGAGGGGTCAAGCCCAAGATTGTAGAGTTTTGTTATTAGGCTTGTCGGGATAATGGTGTTGAAGGCGGAGCTGTAGTCGATGAACAGGGTGCAGTTGGGCCCAAGGACCCCTTATAGGTCAGTTGGGGCTTCAGGTGGGTTCGGGGATCGCGTCAGGGAGGTCGAGAGATCGGGACACCATTTTTAAATGGTGTCCTGATTTCCTCTTACACTGATGAGTTCCAGCAAGTGGAACTCATTGCAGGAATCTTATTGCAGGAAACGCGAGTAATGCGGCCTCGGTGGGGCGTCCCCTGCGGACCCCCCAAATAGAACCAGCGTCCTGGTAGATAGCATTGTGTTTCTGGGCGTTGCGAACGCCATGGAACACCCAGCCAAATCCGTTTGTTACAGGACTCTGTTCCCACTGGGATAGATCATGCCCTCAGTGTGGTGTGTGTGTGCGTCAGAAGAGTTCTACAGCACATAAAAATCCCTTCGGCCCATCATATCTGCACCATTCAAAAACACCCAACTATTCTGATCTCGTTTCCAGCACTTGGTCCATAACCTTGTATGCCTTGGCATTAAAATGCACATCTAAATATTTCGTAAATGTTATGAGGGGCTCTGCCTCCAGCACCCTTTGCGAGTTCCAAACTCCCACCACCCTCTGGGTGAAAAGATTTTTCCGTACATTCCTCTAAACTTCCTGCCCCTTACCTTAAATCTATGCCCTCTGTTCATTGATCCCTCCACCAAGGGGAAAAGTTTATTCCTATTGAATATTTTATATTCCCTTAGCAGCTCACCCCCCACTTTGCTTCTGTGAACTAGCCCTCCCAGCTAGCCTGGCAGCCCCTGCCCATGGCACCTTGCATCTAACCCCCCACTGGTTCCCCTCCAATTTCAGGTACAATAGATTAATTACTCTGTCCGTCCGTCCGTCCGTCCATCCATCCATCCATCCATCCATCCATCCATCCATCCATCCATCCATCCATCCATCCATCCATTCATCCATCTATCTATCTATCTATCTATCTACTATCTATCATAAAAGGCAGCAGGCCCCCCACACATCTGACGTGTATCCTAGGGACAAACCCAGACTTTGTGAGAGGGTTTGCAAGTGTAAGGAATTGTAAGGACACAGCATGGGCAGGGGTGACATTAGGCACACGTAGTTGGGGGTCAATATCACCTGTAACATCTGCACATATCACTGAATTAAATATTGTTGTTCACCACTTGAGGTCTCACATTCTTTGATCCTCCTCTCAGTGGCACAGTGCTTTTCCCCATCTGGACACAGTTTTTCTCACTGGTGCTCAATGTCAGGCAATCGGTTTGACCCACTCAGTGTGAATGTTTCATTCTATCACAGTGATAGGATTCAGGCACGATCCAGTGATCACTAGACGTTCGCCCCGAATCTCCCTCAAGAGCAAAGGGATAAAGGAATCTAGGGCTGAACCTCACTCAGAGAATCTGCTCGTGGAGCCAGAGGACATGGATGAGGTCTTAAATAAACATTTTTCATCGGTATTCACTCAGAAGAAAGACATGGTAGCTGGAGATTGCAGTTGGGATGGTAAAGTTTGAGGGCACGTTAAGAATAATAAGGATGATGTTCTGGGGGGCAGGATTAATAAACAGTTGGAAAGGTAGGGATTGATCAGCGATAGTTAGCACAGGTTCATTGGTGGGAGATCCTGTCTAATTAACTTAACTAAGTTTTTTGAAATGGTAACTAAAAATATTAATGAGGGTCGTGCAGTTTATGTGGTTTACATGGACTTCAGTAAGGCTTTTGACAAGGTCCCATTTGGAAGGCAGGTCCAAAAGGTTAGAGCCCATGGAATCCTGATAAGTGTGAGGTGATGCACTTTGGGTGGTATAATGAGGGTAGGATATGCACAATGAACGGTAGGCTCCGAGAGAATATTGAGGAAATAGGGACTTTGGTGTACAAGTCCATAGATCCTTGAAGATGGCAGCACAGGTAGATAGGATGATAGGGAAGGCATACTGAATAATTGCCTTCATTAGCCGGGGTGTGGAATGTAGAATCGGTGTTCAGCCATTTGGCCCATCGAGTCTGCACCGACCCTTGGAAAGAGTACCCTACCTAAGCCCACGCTTCAACCCTATCCCCGTACCTCACCTAACCTTTTGGATGTTAAGGAGCATGGCCAATCCACCTAACCTGCACATCTTTGGACTGTGGAAGGAAGCTGGAGCACCCAGAGGAATCCCACACAGACATGGGGAGAAAGTGCAAACTCCCCACAATCACCCGAGACTGGAATTGAACCAGGACCCTGGCACTGTGAGGCAGCAGTGCTACCATGCCATCCCAACCACAGAACCATAGAATTCCTACAGTACAGAAGGAGGCCATTCAGCCCATCAAGTCTGCACCGACCCTCTGAAACAATGCCCTACCTATGCCCATTCACCCGCCCTATCCCCATAACCCCACTTAATCTGTACCTCTTTGGACTGTGGGAGGAAACCGGAGTACCCGGAGGAAACCCATGCAGACACAGGGAGAATGTGCAAAATCCAGACAGACAATCCCCCAAGGCGGGAATTGAACCCTGGTACTTGATGCTGTGCGGCAGCAGTGCTAACCACTGTGTTACCGTATAGGAGTAGGGAGGTCTTGATACAACTTTATAAAATATTGGTTCGGCCACAGATTAAATATTGTGTGCCATTCTGGTCGCCACATCATTGGAAGGATGTGATTGCACTGGATGGGGTACAGAGGAGATTCACCACTATGTTGTCTGGGATGGAACGTTTCAGCTATGATGAGAGACTGGATTGGCTGGGTTTGTTTTCCCTGTAGCAGAGGAGGCTGAGGGCGGATCTGATAGAGGTGTACAAAATTATGAAAGCCATAGATAGGGTAGATCATAAGAATATTTTCCCCATGGAAGAGGTGTCTAAGACCAGAGGGCATAGGTTTAAGGTGAGGAGTATGTGGTTTTGAGGGGAATAATGGAAAGCGCTGACTGAGAGGGAGGTGGAGGCAGGTGCTTTCACACCATTTAAGAAGCATATGGACTGTCTGCATGGGATTCACCCCCACAACCCAAAGATGTGATGGTTAGGTGGATTGGCCATGCTAAATTTCCCCTTAATTGGAAAAGAAAAATAATTGGCTACTCTAAATTTATTTTTAAAAAGGGGCAGCATGGTGGCGCAGTGGATAGTACTGCTGCATAACGGCGCCGAGGTCCAGGTTCGATCCTGGCCCTGGGTCACTGTCAATGTGGAGTTTGCACATTCCCCTCATGTTTGCGTGGGTTTCACCCCCACAACCCAGGGTAGGTGGATTGGCCACACTAAATTGTTCCTTAATTAGAAATAATGAATTTTGTACTTTAAATTTTTTTTTTAAAAGAAGCATATGGACGAGCATGTACATGTGAAGTAACAGATGAACTATGGTTGATCACACCATACTATATCGTAAATGATAGATGCGACCAAGACAGAGTCCATGAATTTCTCAAGAACCCACCCAGATGTGAGTAAACACCAAGTCAAACAATACACCAGTAGCTGCATGACTCTCTGGCTTGTATTAGTGTGTGATTTCTTGGTTGCTATTAAACCATTCAGATGTGAATCAAAACAAAATGGGTCATGTGGCTCAACAGTTGAATCCTGATCTGTCTCCTATGCAAACTGGAATTACGATGTGTCGGGTTAGCCGGTGTCCTGACACTACTTGGATTTTCTATTTGGAATCCAGCCTAATGTAAAGTCAGCATTTCTAATGTGCCCAGCTGTCCCAGTGGACCTCCTGTGATTTTTAAAATGTTATTTAGTAAGGATTCTTCTAAATATCATGGAAAATGTGACTTTCCATCCTACTCTCCAAAGACTAAAGATGCTCGTTGTGGGGTTGAGCTGAAATATGCAGTGAAATGAAATTGGCAGCACAACTCTGCCTTGCCAGCTGTGCAGAGCGATTTGAAAGAGGGGCTTGGAATTTCCTAAATTACACCACACCATTGGATAGAATAGCGGCATCCCAGGCAGGAATATCAGTGATATCCCTTCCTGCCACCAGGCCATAGTGAGGTTGGGCAGAGCCAATTCCATTGCATCACTTCTCTGTCTTCGGGCACTGACCCCACTGACACCAGTACCATTGGGTGGATGTGCCTACAGCCCCTCAAACTGCTGAGGAAGGCCTATTGAGGCCTGTCATTTGGGGAATGGTCTTGGGATTGAGTACCTGCTGAAGTCCAAGCTGCCGTGTGATTTTAGGACTAGTCCGAGGACCAAAACTAAAATAATTCATCCAATCGCCTTCTTCTTCTTCTGGTCCTATAAGGGTTCCTCTGCAGCAACACTGTTGTCCTGTCCATCTCTAGTACCAGTGGATTCCCTCTTGTGCCTGGGATCCCACCAGGAGTCTGCCTTACCTCAATAATGAGACCAGCCCTAGAAGGTGGTTGATGGTGGGATTGGATTAATGGGCAGAAATCCCACTTCTACTCTGTATTAGCTGGAGAAGGGAAAACTCAAACCAATATCAGATACTGTACCATAGCTCTGTGGTGAAAAACCTCACTCAGTCTTTCAGAAGATGCATTTCTAACTGTTTCAAATTGGTTCACAAGTCATTGTTTACTCCGGGTTTTATTTCTTGGATTGGTTTCTGACACTAGGGACACCCTCTTCCACAAACACGAAAGCAGAGAAACGTTGAACAGGAATGTCCAGACTATTGCTGGAGGCCACATGTCCTGTGATCTGGCCCATGATACAAGCAGCTTATTTCCCTTATTTCCTGCACTCTGCTTCATCCTGCTTTGAATGTCATTAGCAAAGGTTTTGGAAAGGGTTGGCCTTAGAGATGCTGCCACACTGGGGTAAAAAAATCCCTTAATCTTCACACCAAGAACTCTTCATACCAGCTGCTTGAGATACATAGCAGGAGCATTACAATTTATATATGTGGTCCTCTATCCCACCAAAATGGTGCAGAAAGACTAAAAGGAGCGTTCCTGGAGTAGAGACTGTTTGCAACATTGGGTGCGACTTTTTGAGTCCATTGGCCATGGGCACAATTCCTGTCATGGACATTAAATTTTGTCAGAGGGTCATAATAGGTTTTGCCCCAATAGATCTCGGTTAAAGATCTTCCCCGCCCCACCGGCAATGTGATGGCATGAACCTGAGTTCTACAAATTTACATGCATTTCAATATAATTAAGAGGTTTTACACTACACTGTAGCACCTAGTCCCGTGGAATATGCCCCCCCCCCCCCCCAACCCCCAAACCCCCACCTCCTTGCAGCGTGATGTCACTTTGGCATGATTCACTACTGGTTTTTGAAAACAAAAGCTAGTCATGACAGCCATGCTGGGGGTGGGGAGGTGCTGGAGGCCCTGGGGTTGAGGGGTTGAGGGCCAAGGCTGGGAATTGGCCCCTGGCACCCTAGCAGTGGTCCCTGAGCACTACTCCCTGGTAGTGCCAGGGGATGGTGCCCTGATCTCTGTCTAGCTGGTTTGCCAGCTGTACCAAGCCCTGCCCAAACTGATGCTGCAAACTGCGCCCCTCCCTCCCCCGATTTCCTTTTGCAGCGCGAGAAGGTCTGGGGCTGGACTTTTTGGCTGTGTCTGCCGCAAGACTGCCACAGACTGGACGGGGACCATGTAAAGGTCCGTTGACCTCGGGTGGGAATTATTTCTGGTCACTGGGCGGCCTCAGCTGGAAAATCCTGGCCCTGGTTTGATAATTTGTCTGTGTTTCTGGAGAGAACACTGGTTTTCAGTCAGACTCAATCAGTTTGCCATCTTCTTATAAAATGCTGCCCATTGTCTTTTGAAGTTGCCAAGGGTGAAGAATCACATGAGAAAGTTATTAAAGGTCTGTCAGGGGTTTTGGAGGGTTTGCATTTGTATGTGGAAAAATCAAATGATTTAATTATTTAATTAAGGCACTTTGAGGCATTCAGGAAAGCTTTAGGTGATTATTCGAATAGAAACAATGTGCAGGAGTACAGGGAAAAGGCAGGGAATGGCACTAAGTCACGATACTCATTTGGAGAGCTGGTGCTGACACGATGGGCCAAATGGCCTCCTTCTGCCGCAGAACTATTCTGTGATTCTGTGATAATGAAGGTCCTAGATGGATTCTCCGTTTCTGAAGCTAGGTTCCGATGCCAATGGAGGATCCGTGGTGTTTCACGATGGGAAAATTGGCCAGAAACCCTCACCGACTCTGCGACCAGTGAGGGGCTAGCACTGTGGCCACGTGAAACACCCGCGGTATGCGCGGAAAACGCGTGGAGAATCTCTGGGTCCCATGCTGCACATGCGCAGGGCTGACAAGCTGCAGCCCTTTCCCATGCCCTTTCATATGCGGCCCACGCCATCAGGAACTCGGCCCCTCGGAGGCGGAGCATCACGGGATTACGACTGCACAGGGCGCACATCCCGGTGGCGCCGATTTTGAGGGGGTGGAGCATCGCGACCCGGCATCAAACCGGCGCCTGCCCCGATTCCGGCATCGGGAGCCATTCTCTGCCCGATCGCCATACCCAATTTCAGCGTCAGGCTACGGAGAATCCCGCCCCATGTTTCATTGATTGATGAAAGTGCAGGAAAATTCAAACCCTGATCTATTCCTTGTCAACCTGCTCCCTCTGAGTTTGTGTTTCCCTCGCCTATTCAGGGATGTTTTTCAGAGATGTATGCTCAGTGTGGTGCACGGTGACACTGCTCGGGAGATTAATCAGCTCTGACGTTTCCATATATTGGCAACTTCAACTCAGATGCAGTATAGGCTGCACGCAACTTTGAACTCTGCCTGCATTGCCTTGGCAAAGTGCCCGACCACAGTTTCAATAGGAGGATCTATTCTACGACAGTGAGCAACTTCCATTTCCCATGTTGTCTATTCTTATGGTATCTTAGTTAGGATGACTGCTGAACCAGTGCCAATGGTGTCAAAGTTTAAGGGGAATTTTGAGCTGTAGCTTCAAGTCCTCTGAGGACAGGACTGTTGTCCATCTGATTTAATTTCACTTATACACTTTAGGGGTGAGACAGACTTCTTTTTGTTTAACTTTAAGGCAATTCATGACAAACAGTATGCCCTGCCAAGTTGAGTTAATGTGTTATCGAGCATTAATCCAGCTGCAATGTTTCATTTGGGAAAAAACAATGCTTCTCTGACGTCAGAGGAACAGTCCGCTTTGACACCAAATCAAGATGAATCCTGTCATCCTACTTTACAAAATTCCACCAAATGTAGTCCCCTTGTGCAAACGGCATTTTAATCATTATAGATCTCAACATATAATAGGCACGCTGTAATTATAATCTGAAACGCTCCTCGAATCCTGGGTATATTGTAAATTAACCTCTTTCTCCCTCGTTTGGCTTTAGTTCATTATTCTGGCTTCTCCTACCAATTGGGATGAAGTCCCTGTCTGATCCTGCACTGGGTCATGTTTAAGATAGGGTGAAGGCAAATCCTTTGAATCTCAGGAGTTGCTTTTACTCAACAAGACGCACTCCACAAACAATGAATGGTGCAATGAGGGCCACATATTTAAAGGGTATCTGGATCCAAAGGGTATCTAGCCCCTCACTGAAGTGTTGTAACTTGCATGTCTACTGGCTGGAGCTGGAAAATGGGACTAGAATGGGCAGCCAGTTTTATTAGCCGGTACAGACACAGATGGACTGAATGGCTTTTTTCTGCTCTGTAACTTTTCTATGATATCTAGCTATGTATCTATCTAAGCATCTATCTATATTCTATACTTCTATATCTATCTTTTGCAGTGGGGTGAAAGGTTTTCCCAGGCTCTCAATACTCTGTGAGGCCCTCCAATTTAGACTGTGCAATGATCAACGCCTTGGACACCATCAAGTAAATGAGTTACGTTTGTTGGAAAGAGATTGTAACAGGACAAATTGTCCTTGATATTAGGCAATAACAGGGTTGAGGAGGAAATAATATTGTCATAGAACTCTTTTTGACAATCTTCTCACCAACCACTCCAAGATTATATAACTTCATCAGGTTAGTGTGTATGCTGTGTACAATGGATGAAATGGACCTTCTTTTTCAATCTGATATCCATCTATCTAGTCTGCACACTTTCATTAATTGCCATTTTCTGGGAAAGATTATATCTGTACCCTAAATATTCTCAATCATGTGTCCCTTTATATGGCACATGTGGAAAGGCTTCATCAGGACTCTTGGCTATGGTCCAATAGAATAGAATCTATAAAATTCCTACAGTGCAGAAGGAGGCCATTCTATCATGGTCAATCCACCTAACCTGCACACCTTTGGACTGGGGGAGGAAACCTGAGCACCCGGAGGAAACCCCATGTAGACACGGGGAGAATGTGCAAACCTGCATAGCAGATACTGAATAATCTGCTCTGCTCCTTTTGGTGTTAATGCGGATTAATCGAGGTCTGAAAGTGTTGTGCTGACATGCTTCATCTAATCTTACCTTTAGAATTGACCTCAGAGAGAGTATGGCTTTGATTTATTAGGATGACGCCTGAACACCAAAGGTTAAGTTATGAGGAGCAGTTACAAACTTGGTGATGTTTCTGTATCATTTAGGAGGTTAACGATTGATTTGTCTGAATTTTCAAGATATTAGGGGAAGCAGATAGGGCAGATTGAGAGTAACTATATCCGCTGGTTAGGGAATCTAGAACTAGAGGGTATAGCCTGGAAATAAGAACCAGGCTTTTCAGGAACAGGATTAGGAAACACAAAGGTTTGAAGAATTTTGGAACTCCTTTCCACAAATGACAATTGATGCTCAATTAATAGTTGGTTTAAATCTGAGATTAATAGATTATTGTTTGCCGAGGACATTAAGAGGAATGGGGAAAAGGGCAGGTAGTGGATTGAGGTTGCTGATCAGCCACAATCTCACTGAACGGTGGAATGGGTTGAAAGGCTGAATGGCCTCCTCCTGTTCCTATATTCTGATGTAACTGAAGTTAGTTGATTATGGGCTACCATTTGAAACAATCAGTTCACAATTTTGATGTTTGCAAGCTCATTTACAGTGTTGGTGGGGGGGAATCCTCTCAGGAGGTGGGGGGGGGGGGGAAGGGGCTAGTCAGTCGGTAAGGACTTTTTAAAAAAAAAAAATTTTTATTCAAATTTTTGCATAACATCAACAACAAAAGGACAGATTTTTTTTTACAAAGAACAAGCCCCCCCCCCCCCCCCCCCCCCCACCCCCCCCCCCGTGCATACACAGCGGAAGAGATAAACTAACACCCATCATTCCCCAAAACATCTGCCCGTCCCTTCAATAGACAGGACAGAAACCCCCGCCCCGCGTATACACAGAAGAGGAAATGAATTAATGCCCGACATTAGCACAGAACAACTATGCCCGTCCCTTTAGTACAAAACAACAAAACATCTCCCCCCCACTCCCTCCATCCCCCGCCCCACCCCCCCCCCCCCCCACCCCCCCCCCCCCCCCCCCCCCACCTTCCCCCCGGGTTGCTGCTGCTGGCCTGTTTCTATCGTTCTGCCAGGAAGTCCAGGAATGGCTGCCACCTCCTGAAAAATCCCTGCACTGATCCCCTTAGGGCAAATTTCACCTTCTCTAGCTTGAGAAACCCTGCCATGTCGTTGACCCAGGCCTCCACGCTTGGGGGCCTCGCGATATTGTACCTCCATTTAATGTCACTTTTATTTTAACAGCTGCAGTCTGGCTTCCCTCGGCTTGAGGAAATCGGACACTTGGAGGAAGGCATGAATCACGAGATCCATCAAGCAAGTGCCTTTGCACCACTTCTTGTGGACCTGGAGGAACAGGAATGTTTTCAGGGACTAGCAATGCAGGGTAATGATCTGGATTCACAGGTTTGTATCCCATCATGGCAGATGGTGACATTGAAATTAAATAAAAAATATGGAATTAAAAGTCTAAGGATGACAGGGAAACCAATGTCATTTGTGGTAAAAACCCATCAGGATCAGCAATGTCCATTACCTGGCCAGCATCTTCCAGTCTTCTTTAAACCCCAGAGGACTGTAGAATTGCAAATGTTATGCCCTTGTAAGGATAGCCCCAGTAATTAAATGCCAATCAGTTTAACATCAATAGTGAGCAAGCAGCTAGAAACAATTATTCAGGAAAGGATTAGTCGTCACATAGAAAAATGAGGGTTGATTAGGAAGAGCCAGCATGGATTTCTTATGGGGAAATTGTGTATAACTAACTTTTGGAGTTTTTTGAGGGGGTAACAGAAAGGGTCAATCAGGGTAATGCTGTTGATGTGGTGCACATGGACTGTCAGAAGGCATTCAGTACAGTACCACACAAGAGACCTATGAGAAAATTATAGCTCATGCATAAAAGGGAGAGTAGCAATACGGATACAAAATTGGTTGAATACTAGGATCCAGAGAGTAATAATCAATGGATAGTGTTCGGACTGGAGGAAGGATTGTGTTGGTGTTCCCCAGGGGCCGGTGTTAGGACCCTTGCTTTTCCTGATATATACTAAATGATCGGGATCTTGGTGTGCAGGGGACAGTTTAAAAGTTTGTGGATGATACAAAACTTGGAAGTTTTGCAAATTGTGAAGAGGACAGTGTAGAACTTCAAAAGGACATAGACAAGTTGGTGGAGTGAGCAGCTCGGTGGCAGATGAAGTTCAATGTGGAGAAGTGTGAAGTGATTCATTTTGGTAGAAAGAACATGGAGAGACAATATAAAATAAAGAGTAAAATTCTGAAATGGGGTGCAGGAGTAGAGGGACCTGGGTGTTTATGTGCATAGGTTATTGAAGGTGGCAGGACATGTGGTGAGAGCAGTTAATGAAGGGAGGCAATGGCGTAGTGGTATTGTCACTGGACTAGTAAACCAGAGACCCTGAGCAATGCTCTGAGGACCCAGGTTCAAATCACGCCACTGCAGATGGTGAAATTTGAATTTAATTAAAAGTCTAACGATCGCCATGAAAACATTGTCGATTGTCGTAAAAAACCATCTGGTTCACTAATGTCCTCACTCAGACTGGCCTCCATGTATCTCCAGACCCACAGCAATGTGGCCAACTCTTAACTGTCCCCTCAAGGGCAATTAGGGATGGGCAATAAATGCTGACCCAGACAGCGATTCCCACGTCCCATAGACATAACATAGAACCTACAGTGCAAAAGTAGGCTATTCGGCTCGGCACCGACCCACTTAAGCCCTCACTTCCACCCTATCCACATAACCCAATAACGCCTCCTAATCTTTTTGAACACTAAGGTCAATTTATCATGGCCAATCCACCTAACCTGCACATCTTTGGACTGTGGGAGGAAACCGGAGCACCCGGAGGAATCCCACGCAGACACGAGGAGAACATGCAGACTCTGCACAGACAGTGACCCAGCGGGGAATCGAACCTGGGACCCTGGCGCTGTGAAGCCTCAATGCTATCCACTGTGCTACCATGCTGCCCCATGAATGAATAAAGAAAAAAAGAAAAAAAATTATATATATAGTATTCTGGGTTTTATTAATCGGGGCATAGAAGAGCAAGGAACTTATACAAGACACTAGTTAGACCTCAGTTGGAGTACAGCTCTGGGCACCACACTATAGGAAGGACGTGAATGCATTGGAGAGAGTACAGGACAGATTTACAAGAATGGTTCCAGGGATGAGAAACTTCAGTTATGAGGATAGATTGGAGAGATTGGGATTGTTCTCCTTGGAGAGAAGAAGGCTGAGAGGATATTTCATAGCGATGTTCAAAATGATGAGGAGGCTGGACAGAGTAGACAGGGAGAAACTGTTCCCGCTCGTAAAAGGATTGAGAACGAGAGGACACAGATTTAAGATGATTTGGAAAATAAACAAATCTGATGTGAGAAATAACTTTTTCACACAATGAATGGTGGGGTCTGGAATGCACTACCTGGGAGTGTGGTGGAGGCAGGTTCAATTGAGGCATCCAAAAAGACATTAGATGATTCCTTGAATAGAAACAATGCGCAGGAGTATGGGGGAAAGGCAGGGGAATGTCACTAAGTCATAATGCTCATTTGGAAACTGGTGCAGACAGGATGGATTCTGTGAACAGGACCACACAACATTCTTAATGTGGGATAAAAAAATATTCTCTATTTCAAAAGGGAGAATAGATTGCTTTGTTCTGGTAAATCAGCTCAATTTTTAAAGTTAATTGTGTATGTGTAAATATTAGATGTGCTTTATTTTTATTTTCCACCAACCAAGGGTCCATAGAAAGAGCAGAACTTCACAGGATTAAGAATTAGAATTCTAGGACATAGAAAAAAGGGAAAGAATGTGCATTTTTATAACACCTTTCATGACCTCAAAAAGCTCCAAAGTGTTTTATAGCCAATAAGGTGCTTTTTGAATTGTAGCCACTGTTGTAATGTAAGAAATATAGTCATCAGTTTGCAGACAGGAAGATCCCAGAACAGAATGTACCATGCAGACACTAAGATGTCAAGGTAGCTAAGATTCTAGGCAATGTGAGTTTACATTTTTATCAGTATTCCTTGAGTCCTCCTGACCCAATCTTAGCAAAGATATTTTGTGAATCTGCATCATTATCATGCGTCAAAATAATATTAATTGACTGCTCCGCCTTCAAAGAAATTTAAGGTCTTAAATTCTGCACAGTGACACAACCAGCCAATGTTTACCACATGCATATAGAATCTCTTTGTTCACTATTTTAGCATAGACATTGGTCATTTTTGAAATTTTAAGCAGTGGATTATATTCATTGTGTTTCTCTTTGTTAAGAATGCTAGTGTCAGAAATAAACCAGCACGAATTTCATCATTTACATTTGGCATCCATATGTGAATATCATACAACATAAATTCCAAAACCTCCTGCAATACATTATGTGCCTGATAGTTCTACTTGGGTAATCTAGAGATTGTTCAGATGCCATAATTCTCGAGAAGTTGGCTTCAATTCAAGAAACTACTTTGTTTCAAAAGTTACTTGGAAAGCTGGAATAGCAATTGACATTTGACACTCTAGGTCAATGATCTAGAGTGATCTTCTTTCTTTGAAGCACATTACAACTCCTTGGCCTTGTAAACAAATAACTTGCATTTATTTAATGCTTTTGTCGGGAAACACTGTTGCCAATTTGTGCATCACAAGATTCCACAAACAGAATATGAGATGAGCAATCATTTCAACTGCTTTGATATTATTGGTTAAGAGAAAAATGTCAGGAGAATTCCCCTGTTCTTTTTCAGAAAGTGTCATGGTGCCTTCTGTGTCCACACAAATCTAAAAGATGGCAACTCCAGCAGTGCGGAGCTGCTTCAGTGTCTCAATGAAGTGTCCCTCCAGATTTTGTCTTTAAATCCTGATATGCAAGTTTGAATCCACAACTTCTTATAACCAATAATTGTCGTTACTTAGAGACATGAATCATCCTCCCTTCCACTAGCTTCACCCCTGGAGTGACACTTTCCCCCACTCTGGCTCAAATATATACATTGTCAATGAAATGTTGCAGAGTACTTATCAAATATACTTGCTGCAGGAAATTATTGAATTGTAAATACAATTAATTCGTTATTTTTAGCCTGTATAAAGTTGATGCATTGTGATCATTTTTGGTTAACTTCATCCCCCTCTCTGGCAACTGTTCAGACTGATCACAATTTTGGTTTCGCATTTGACACAAAATGAGTTTCTGACCACAAAGCCATATCTGCACCATCATTAACATGACTTATTTCCACCTCCATAACATTACTTCGGTGGTAGGCAAAGTAATGGAAAGGGTACTGAGGGATAGGATTTCTGAGCATCTGGAAAGGCATTGCTTGATTAGGGATAGTCAGCACGGATTTGTGAGGGGTAGGTCTTGCCTTACAAGTCTTATTGAATTCTTTGAGGAGGTGACCAAGCATGTGGATGAAGGTAAAGCAGTGGATGTAGTGTACATGGATTTTAGTAAGGCATTTGATAAGGTTCCCCATGGTAGGCTATGCAGAAAGTAAGGAGGCATGGGATAGTGGGAAATTTGGCCAGTTGGATAACAAACTGGCTAACCGATAGAAGACAGAGAGTGGTGGTGGATGGCAAATATTCAGCCTGGAGCCCAGTTATCAGTGGCGTACCGCAGGGATCAGTTCTGGGTCCTCTGCTGTTTGTGATTTTCATAACGACTTGGATGAGGAAGTTGAAGGGTGGGTCAGTAAATTTGCAGATGATACGAAGATTGGTGGAGTTGTGGATAGTGAGGAGGGCTGTTGTCGGCTTCAAAGAGACATAGATAGAATGCAGAGCTGGGCTGAGAAGTGGCAGATGGAGTTAACCCTGACAAGTGTGAGGTTGTCCATTTTGGAAGGACAAATCTGAATGCGGAATACAGGGTTAATGGTAGGGTTCTTGGCAATGTGGAGGAGCAGAGAGATCTTGGGGTCTATGTTCATAGTTCTTTGAAGTTGCCACTCAAGTGGATAGAGCTGTGAAGAAGGCCTATGGTGTGCTAGCGTTCATTAGCAGAGGGATTGAATTTAAGAGCCGTGAGGTGATGATGCAGCTGTACAAAACCTTGGTCAGGCCACATTTGGAGTACTGTGTGCAGTTCTGGTCACCTCATTTTAGGAAGGATGTGGAAGCTTTGGAAAAGGTGCAAAGGAGATTTACCAGGATGTGCCTGGAATGGAGAGTAGGTCATACGAGGAAAGGTTGAGGGTGCTAGGCCTTTTCTCATTAGAACGGAGAAGGATGAGGGGCGACTTGATAGAGGTTTATAAGATGATCAGGGGAATAGATAGAGTAAACAGTCAGAGACTTTTTCCCCGGGTGGAACACACCATTACAAGGGGACATAAATTTAAGATAAATGGTGGAAGAGATAGAGGGATGTCAGAGGTAGGTTCTTTACCCAGAGAGTAGTGGGGGCATGGAATGCACTGCCTGTGGTAGTAGTTGAGTCGGAAAAGTTAGGGACCTTCAAGCGGCTATTGGATAGGTACTTGGATTAGGGTAGAATAATGGAGTGTAGGTTAACTTCTTAAGGGCAGCACGGTAGCATTGTGGATAGCACAATTGCTTCACAGCTCCAGGGTCCCAAGTTCGATTTCGACTTGGGTCACTGTCTATGTGGAGTCTGCACATCCTCCCCGTGACTGCGTGGGTTTCCTCCGGGTACTCCGGTTTCCTCCCACAGTCCAAAGATGTGCAGGTTGGGTGGATTGGCCATGAAAAATTGTCCAAAATTCTATGATTAACCTAGGACAAAAGTTCGGTGCAACATCGTGGGCCGAAGGGCCTGTTCTGTGCTGTATTTCTCTATCTATCTATTACGTGGCTCTGCCCCTGGCTCAGTTTTGTCTGTTGAAGCCCTTATCTCTGCCTTTGTTAACTCGAGACTTGACAGTTCCAATGCTCTCTGCCTGGTCATCCATATCCTACCCTCCGTAAAGCTGAGGCCATCCAGAACTCTGCTGTCAATGTCGAACTTGCAGCAAGTCGCATTCACCCACCGCCCCTGTGTTTGCTGACCTACACTAGCTCCTGGTTAAGCAATGCCCCAACTTTAAAATTCTCGCCAAATCTGTCCATGGCCTAAGCCCTCGGTACCTTTGTAATCCTTCTCCAGTCCAACAATGCTCCCGGATATCTGTGCTCCTCTAATATTGGCCTATTGAGCAATTCTGATGTTAATTGCTGCACCATTGGCAGTATGCCCTCAGCTGCCTAAAGCCCTAAATTCTGGAATTCCCTCCCTCAACTCTCCACTGCTTTATTTCACCTCCCACCTTTAAGATGCTCATTAAAACTTATTGTGCGGAATTCTCTGATAATGGGGCCATGTCCCCACGCCTGTGAGAAAACGGGCGCGAATCACTCTGGACTTTCCTGGAGAAAGTCCAGATTGATTCACGCCCGTTTTGAAGGGGGCTAGCAGGGCCCTGGAGTAGTCCTCGTACCTCCAGCTGCTGATATGGGGCCCTGCACAACCGGCCGCGGACCCACACAGCGGTCTGGCCCCGACATTATAAGCCCCCCCAGATTGTGTCTCCTAATCGCGCGCCTGGCCGTCCTGGAGGTCACCCCCGGTGACAGATCCCCCTGTTCCCACTAAGTCCACAGCCACCACTCCGAGCTCACGCCAGGTGGAACCATAAGTGAACCACGCCGACGGGAACTCGGCCAGTTGACGGCAGGGAATCGCTGCGGGGTCCTTTTTCAATGGCCCTCGACCGTCACCGCATCAACCGCACGCGCACGATTGCCGGCAATTCTCCGGTCTCTGGAGAATCGTGGGAAGGCGTCGGACCCGATCGCGGGTCTGATGCCCCGTTCCCCACCCCTGCACCGAGCGCAATTGCGGCGCGGAGGCTCACAGAATCCTGGCCATTGTTTTGACCAGGATATTGATTTAGGATTTTGATCATTTATCCTAATATTTTACTGTGTGATTTGTCTGATGATGCTCCTGTACTTTGAGATGTTTTAATATGGTAAAGGCACTATACAAATGCAAGTTCTTATTAGTGATATTTTGAAAGGTTACTGAGGCAGTGCATTCCAGATCCTAACCATATGCTGCATAAAAACTTTTTTCCTTATGACGCTGTTACTTCTTTTGCCAGTCACTTTAATCGGTGCCCTCTGGTTCTGGATCCTTCTGCCAAAGGGAACAGTTTCTTCCTGTATCCAGACCCCTCATCATTTTGAACACAGTCATACTGAGGTATATGGGTCAAAATTCATCTGTCATTTTGTTTCACTCAGTGCTTTTTACTTTGCCACTGGTGTTCCCAGCATCTCAAATGACTGCAGATGTCTGCCCCATTCATTGCTGGGATTAAAGCAGAACCCTACAAGCTTCGGGATATTGATAGAGCTGGATATAAGTATTTGGATTGGGGATCTGGACGGGACATTCATTTTTGAGATGTGGGGGTTGCTAAAAAGGCCAGCATTTATTGGCTATCCCTAATTTGCCTTGAAACCAAATGGGATGCTCGGTCATGTCAGAGGCAAGCACATGTTTCTGAATCTGTAGCCACATGTAGTCCAGGCTGGGTAAGGATGGCAGATTTCCTTCTCTAAAGGTCATGAGTGGACCAAATGGGGTTTTCCAACCATCTAAATGAGATTAGCACTTTATTTCAGTTGTACTAAATCATTTAATTTATTTTCTCCCTCATGGGATTTGAATTAATATATCCCATGTATTAGTTGGGGGCTCTGGCTTCCCAGTCCTGTAACATAATCACTTGGTTACATTCATTAGTAAGGTTTCCTGTTTAAATGCTTAAAAAAGTAACTTCAATGTATAATAAAAAACAGAATTAATTATTTATTAGTATTCTCACATACAAAAACTTCAGCATCTTGAGAAACAGGATAAGTGGAGAGGGGAAACTAGGGACTAGATGTTATGATTGTCATGTTTATATAGTGCTAAATAGTCAAATAGTGTGCCACATGCTCCCCAACTATTTCTTGATTATGTTTCCAGTCACATACGTTATTAAAATCTCATTCAAATGCACATTAATAATATGCACACTGTCTTAAATGTAGCTTGCTTTAATCATGCCATTACAAAATGAGGCAAGCAAAACATATGAAATGCGAAAGAGATGGATCTTAGAAGAAACAATCCTAAATGATCAGAAAGGGAAAAGAACAAGCAAACTTTTAAAGAGCATCTTTCAGCATGTCAGGATGTCCCAATTTCATTCACAGCCATTAAAGTACTTTTGAAGTGTTGACACTGTTGTAAGTTCAGGAAACAGGGCAGTCAATTTGCACAGATAGAAAAGTGGTAAATAACCAGATAACTTTGATCGAGTTGTTTGGAGCAGGGCTTCTAACCAGGGCAATGGTAGAATGCCCCTGCTTTTCATTGAATAATGCCATAGGACCTTTTATTGTCCATCTAAGAGACTCAATAGTGCCTTGGTTTAATGTTTTATTTGTAAGACAATGCCTCTAACTGTGTAGTACTTTGAACTGCACTGAAGAATTTGTCTGGTTTATCTATTTCAGTTGTTGGAATGGGGTTTGGAAACGCAGGTCAATCAAAATAGACAACAAATATACAAAGTGATCCAAATCACTGATTTGTCTCATCTCTGAGTGGAATAAGGTATTGGGCAGTTAACCTGCTTCAATTTGAACCAATCCATCGAGAACAAAGATGATGATAAATCACTAATTAGAAGCTCGCCTGCAAACTGGGAGACAATTTAGCCACACAGGAAACTATAGGAAACTTGGTATTTTGAAATCTTAAATCATCAAAACAGATTTATTTTCATGTAATTTTCTGCAATGCAACAATGTAATCTATATTCCGTAATTGAAACTTTTCCTACTTACCAGAATATTTGATAAATGTTCTTTATTTTCCACGGATGTAGCTACCAAATACGTACACCACTTGCGCTCGATTAGATTAAGATTTGATCCATACCCACTTCACGGTGCAGTTTGTATAAGTCAGTCAAGTATTAACTATTAACATTTTATGCTTTCTATATGGTAATGCATACTCCTTGTGAGACAGCCCTTTGATAGCTAGATACTGAATGGGGTGCTTTTCAGTTTTAGTTGTTGTTTAGAGTTGAGGGTAAAATAATCACTGTGACTTTGTGGGGATAGGTCCTATTTCAACAGTAAACTCCTGAAAAATGATTGTTGTTTTTTCTTCCAGACTGGCTATTAAATCCACCATGATCTGCAGCTCTCAGTTATCCTGTGCAATTGTAAACTAGTCCTTCCCAGCAGAAACATTGCAACTTGATTCATGTTGTGAGGGTAAACAGGCATTGATGTGGTTGGATGTTGTAGGAAGTCTGTCTTTTCTTGATTTAAAAAAGGCAACTGAGTAGGTTGATGGTCACAATCCTTTAACTGAAATATTCCAAGAATTCATGGGTTTGAACACTTGCTGCATATTTCCCGGATGCTGTCTTTCTAAAATAGAGGATTTGGACAACAGACAAAGGGTAATTATAGAGTTACTGAATCCAATAAGGAACCTACCCAAAATATGTTAGGCGCGAAATCAGTCAACACCATTTTTGGGCAGGAATCCAGATTCACGACTTATTCATATCCAGTATCATGGAGGTTGGCAGGATGAAAATATCATAACATCACTTCATTGAAATGATAAGAATGTGACTTGGCCTTCTGGCTGGCTGCACACTCAAAAGAGAGCCTACGAGTGTGCAAGGCTAGCGCATGGTCCTGCTCTTAAAGGCAGTCTACTCCGCTTAATGAGAAGCTGTACCAGCCAGCAGAGGCTGTTTCAGGTATTTAGTACCACAAACCTGAGCATGTGACATAGACCAGGCCAGGGAGAGCACTTCCAGGCTCATTAATGCAGCATTGGAGGCATTAGTGACTGAGGTTGACAGAAAATAGAGGTAATCGTTCACAAGACAGAACCTCTAGTGGGAATGGCAACAGGTGGAACTATATCACTCCACAGTCCTGGCAACAGTGCTGGAAGAGGTTTAATGATCTCAGATGTATTATTAATAATGCTAATGCATCATTATGACACATCGCATATTCACCAACCCATCAGACTCATGCTGCTGACATTTTAAAAACTCATTCATGAGATATGGCCATCTCTGACTAGGCCAGCATTTATCACCCTTCCGTGATTGCCCTTAAGAAGGTGATGGTGAGCTGCATTCTTGAATCATGGAATTCTGTGCAGTGTAGGGTGCACCCACTGTGCTGTTAGGGTGTGTGTTCCAGGTTTTTGACCCAGCGACAATGAAGGAATGGCGATATATTTCCAGCTCAGGATGGTGAGTGACTTGGAGGGGAATTTCCAGGTGGTGGGGTTCCCAGGTATCTGCTGCTCCTGCCCTTCTAGATGGTAGTGGTCATGGGTTTGGAAGGTGCTGTCTAAGGAACCTTGGTGAATTGCTGCAGTGGATCTTGTAGATACTACACATGACTGGCATTGTGCATCGGTGGTGGAGGGAGCAAATGTTTATGGATGAAGTGACATTCAAGCAGGCTCCTTTGTCCTGGATCTTGAGTGTTAATGGAGCTGCACTCAACCAGGTAAGTGGAGAGTATTCCATCACACTCCTGACTTGTGCCTTGTAGATGGTAGACAGGCTTTTGAGAGTCAGGAGGTGAGTTACTCGCCCAGAACTCCCAGCCTCTGATCTTCACAGCCACAGTATTAATATGGCTAGTCCAGTTCAGATTTTGGTCAGTGCGAACCCCCAGGATGTTGATAGTGCAGCACACCCACATCACTCACTTAGCAGCACTGGGGACCCGTGCCTAATAATTACATACTCCACCAACACACACACACATACACATACACACACACCCACATGCACACACACACCTACCAATGCTGACAGAATCACACACAGTGCAACACCATGCACACATTCTAATCTCTTTCCTGCAGGACAATTTTTATCCATAGGAGGCCAGAGAATCAGAGAATCGGTGATGGACCAGAATGACTCCATCAGGCTGCACAGTGGGTCTGGCTGTGGTGGAGTCTGTGATGTCTGTCATCACTGAAACCATTGGGGAGGCCCCTGGGGTCTGGTGAAACCTGCAGATGGTGTGTACATGGACCTACTGCTTTCCTCCCTACACCTCACTCCCACAATCCAGCCTCCCCTTCTTATCTTATTCTTTCAGATACCCCACAACTCTTGCCTGCCCAACCACAGCACACCCAGTAGGAGCAGACGAGGACCAGTACTGAGGTAGCAACATAATTTCATCTGACATATTTTACTCATTCTTTGATGGGATGTGAGCATTTTTGGCAGGACCCGCAGTTATTGCCCATCCCTAATTGCCCTTGAACTGAGTGGCCCGCTCAGTCATTTCAGAGAGCAGTTAAGAGCAGTTATGCTGGTCAGCCAGGAATCACATGCAGGTCGGGTCAGGTAAGGAGGCAGATTTCCTTCCTTAAAGAATATTGGTGAACCAGGCTGTTTTTTACAGCAATCCACAAAGGTTTCATGGTCACCATTATTGAGGCTAACTTTTATGATTGTTTCAGATTTTTAGTAATTGAATTTAAATTCCACCTGCCACCATGATGGGATTTGAACCCAATCCCCCCCCCAGTGTCTCTGGGTTATGAGTCCAGTGCCATTACCACTGTGCCACCATCTCCCCAATGCGACCAGCACCTCAGATATTGGCAATGCATGGCCTTCAGAGGGTAGTATAGCGTCAGTATCTGGACATGATGAGTCACTGGGCATGAGTTGGCTGCAATAGGGTGAGGGAGAAAGGGTAGCACAGTGGCACAGTGGTTAACACTGCTGCCTCACAGCACCAGGGACCAAGGTTTGATTCCGACCTGTCTGTATGGAGATTGCATGTTCACCCCATATCTGTGTGGGTTTCCTTTGGATGCTCCAGTTTCCTCCCACAGTCCAAAGATGGTTAGGCTGATTGGCCATGCTAAATTTCCCCTTAGTGTCCAAAAATGTGCAGGTTAGGTGGAATGATTATGATTGATGCATGGGGTGCAAGGATGGAGTGGGGCATGGAACTGGATGGAGTGCTCTTTAAGAGGATCAGGGAGGGCTTGATGGGCTGAATGGTCTCCTTCTGCACTGTAGGGATTATATGAATCCTAAGGATACATTGTACACCAGCTCACTAGAGGGCAAGGTCACAGATGAGTTCAGCTGCAGGGACTTTGATGGGTGGCCTACAGTAGAATGCTGATATGGATGCACACTGAGATACTTGGTGCATTGATAGTGTGCTCCCAAACTCTAGGAGCATGGAGAACACTGATTCCATTCTGGCACAGTGCTTCACAAAGAGCTTGCAGCCCATCATTTTCACCATGGAAGTAGTGAACAACTCCATGACTCCACTAACAGACCCATCCATGGTGGAGGGTCGGGTGGGTCAATGCATCAGCATCCATTGCAGAAGAGATGGAATCCACATAACGTCTTGGTTTTGCAATGGAGGATCAGATGGAGATCATGAGACCCATGCTTGTTGCCAAGCAGGCTCAAGCTGCTGCTGTCATGGCTATTGATACCAATATTCAAATGGTTATGCAGGCTCTTATGGCACTTTGTCTTCAAACAGGATTGCAGAGCTGCTGGCCCTTTGGGCATGGCAGTGGTACCATGGAGCATTAACTTGTTATCCTCCCTTAGGATCACAGCATTTGTGCTCCTACCATTGCCGCTCTGCCAGTACCCTTGCTGTTGCCTCTTAGCCAGCCCAGACTACTGCTGCCTATACCAAGGTTGTTGGGATCTCCACGGACACCAATAACTTTTAGAAAGGAATTTGAATTTCCAGTGACTAACTTAAAGGATTTCACGACAAGGTTTCAAGTGTTACAACTTTATTGCAAAAAAATAAACTAAAAGCAACATTGATTAAATACCGTTTAGTTGGCTTTACTTTATACTTTAAACCACAGAACAGAACTCCCACCCCCCCCCCCCTCTTTACTTTTAGTACAACAGAAAATCTGTCACTTCATGGTTATACTTGTCTCTGTCCCTTATGTAGGCATTCTCTTCCCCTGGATACAATCCAAAATTATTGTTAGCTGCCAAGGGTTTATTTCCATTATTTTTCCTTTCCCAGCCTGGTACGTTTTAACCCCAGAATTGTCTTGTTGGTGAGAATTTTCCCGGAGGTTCTCCCTCTAGCACAAGTCAGACAAATCTTCCAATGTCGTTTCAAATCCTCACAAGTTTATACTTGTTAATTTGAGTGTGAACTTCCACCCACATTCCTGTGTGGTGAGCCATAGAGATGTTCAGCTTCTAGGAGTTAGCCAAAGGAGAGCCAGTGGACGTGATCTGTTGCATTTCCAGAAGGCCTTTGACAAGGTGCATACAGGTGGCTGATAAACAAGATAAGAGCACATGGTGTTAGGGGAAAGGTACTGGTGTGGATAGAGGATTGGCTGACTGGCAGAAGGCAGATAGTAGGGATAAAGGGTCTTTTCAGGAATGGGAGCCGGTGACCAGTGGTGTACCTCAGGGGTCGGTGTTGGGACCACAACACTGCAGTGGGGCGGGTTTAGCACAGGGTTAAATCACTGACTTTGAAAGCAGACCAAGGCAAGCCAGCAGCACGGTTCCCGTTCCAGCCTCCCCAAACAGGCGCCGGAATGTGGCAACTAGGGGCTTTTCACAGTAACTTCATTTGAAGCCTACTTGTGACAATAAGCCATTTTCATTTCATTTCAGTGTTGGATACACATTAACGATCAATTCTAAACGAATTAAACAGGGCCATTCAGCCCTTCGAGCCCTCTCAGCTATTCAATGAGAACATGGCTGAACTACTTCAACAATGGTTTCCTGCACTATCCCTTGTTGTTTTTAATCTGTAGAAATCTATCGATCTGAATCTTGAACTTAATGACTGGCCCTTATGAGATTTTCCAGTAGAGAGCGACCCTGGTCTTCAGACAGGCAAAACTCCCTAGTCTAGAGCCTTGCTCCTTTCGGCATCAAAATAAAGTTTGCACACAGCTTGAGAAACATCAGTACTTGTGTATGTCTTCTTGAAGCTTCATCAGCTGGAATATAGGTCCACGCTGAAACTCAGTGAAGCAAAGCGTGTGCAATGCTTTCATACTCGGTTTAGATTCCTGAATCTGCTGGCGAGGGATCCAGTCTGAGCTAGTTCATCTTTGGAAGGGCGGATACAGAGGCCAAACAGCCAGCCAATTCCAATCACTTCCTCTGGGGAATTGCGGCTGCAAGGGAAAGGACAGTTCTGGGTGCTGAAATACACGAGACCGCATGGGAAAGCGGCGTTGGGGGCAAGGGGGTCATTTTTTTCACCGCATTAAATGAAAATGCTGAGGCAGAATTTCCACCATTGGCCAACATTGCGGAGACCCCCCCCCCCCCTCCCGTCTCTGTGCAGTTGGTCAATAGGAACCGATCCTGGGAGCGGGGCTCCGTGTTTGTATTATATTTGGAGTAGGTACAACCCTGTGTGTTTGGCTGGGCCCACCTCCTCCACACTTCCATTGAGAGCTGACACGTCCTGAAGGTTCACTCACAGAAAATTCCTCCCATCCCGTCTTCGTACACAACGGTATGAATTGCTGTGGCTGTTCAATCTCCCCCTCAGGAATATGTTAATGAAGATATTTTCTCACTGGTTTGAACCATAGTCACAGAATCACAGAATATGCTGGAAGAGAAAATGTATCCGGTGAAACTCTTGTGAACGCTGCTCGTAAAACATTAGTGTGATTTTAAATATCCACCACAATGCAAGAATCCAGTGGTAAATGTCACTTATTGCAAAACAAAACAATAAATGAGCGATATAATGAGCTCCTAGCCCAGTGAATGGTCAATGTATTGTGATACAAGTCCAGTGAACAATCCAATGTAATTGGACAGTAATCCAGTCGGCACGAGAAATAGTGGATTAAACTCCACTGGATGAGTAAATGTTGGATCAGAAAGTCAGCGAATATTAAGGGGTCAGTGTCGCAGGCTGTTCAGCATTTATTGCCCATTCAGCATTTAAGAGTCAACCACATTGCTGTGGGTCTGGAGTCACATGTTGGCCAGACCAGACAAGGACGGCAGATTTCCTCCCCTAAAGGCATTAGTGAACCAGATGGGTTTTATGACAATCAACAATGGTAATCATTAGACTTTGAATTCCAGATTTTTTCATTTTATTTCAAAGTTCACCATCTGCCATGGCGGGATTTGAACCTGGGTCCTCAGACTATTATGCTGGGTCTCTGGTTTACTAGTCCAGTGACAATACCACTACACCACCACCTTGCCATACATATATGTGTCCGTACATATATATATGTTTGTGTGTGCAAATATATATATGTGTGTGGGGGCCGTATGGTAGCACTGTTGCTTCACAGCTCCATGGTCCCAGGTTCGATTCCCGGCTTGGGTCACTGTCTGTGCGGAGTCTGCACATTTTCCTTGTGTCTGCGTGGATTTCCTCCGGGTGCTCCGGTTTCCTCCCACATGTCCCGAAAGATGTGTTGTTAGTAATTTGGGCATTCTGAATTCTCCCTCTTTGTACCTGAACAGGCTCCGGAATATGGCGACTTGGCACTTTTCACAGTAACATCATTGCAGTAAGCCTACTTGTGACAATAAAGAATGTTATTAAAAATATGTGTGCCTGTACATATATGTGTGTGTATATATATGTGTATATATGTATATATGCATGTGTGCATATATATGTTTATGTATGCATATATGCCTGTGCATATATGTGTGTGTATATGTCTGTATATATGTTTGTGTGTGCAAATATACATATATGTGTGTATATATGTGTGTATGTATATATATGTGTGCATGTGTATGTGTGTGTATGTATATGTATATATGCATGTGTATATATGTGTGTTTATATGTGAGTATATATGTCCGTATATTAGTGTGTATATGTGTATGTTTATATACATGTGTGTGTGTATGTGTGTGTATATATGCGTGTGCATTCCCTTAATATTCGTTGATTTTATATATATATATATAATGTATTAGTTAAAAGCAAATTACTGCGAATGCTGGAATCTGAATGTATTAGTAGCAGTTTATGAGGCTTGACCAGGTCTTTATCTGACCTTTTTTAAAATTGAAGATTAATGTATATGAAGGAGTTGCATTCACCCCTCTGAACTGACTTTGTAGTAGCTAGCGGAGCTGTAATTTTAAAACTTCATCCCTGATTCTCGCTCCGAAGCTGTGCATTTCTCCCTATTGGCCCGAATAGTGAATGGCTTGGATAGGATGGACGTAGGGAAGTTGTTTCCATTAGCAGGGGAGACTAGGACGCAGGGGCACAGCCTTAGAATAAAAGGGAGTCACTTTAGAACAGAGATGAGGAGAAATTTCTTCAGCCAGAGAGTGGTAGGTCTGTGGAATTCATTGCCACAGAGGGCGGTGGAGGCCGGGACATTGAGTGTCTTTAAGACAGAAATTGATAAATTCTTGATTTCTCGAGGAATTAAGGGCTATGGTGAGAGAGCGGGTAAATGGAGTTGAAATCAACCATGATTGAATGGTGGAGTGGACTCGATGGGCCGAATGGCCTTACTTCCACTCCTATGTCTTATGGTCTTATGGTCTAATAGGTGCTTCTGTTGCCGGTTTCCTGTGAGGGGAGATGCCTGCCGCGCTAGTTACTAATAAACTGTCCATGATCTTACGTGTGCCTCATGAGCAATTTGCAAATCCACGCACCACATAGAATGTGAGATTGTCTCTCGCAAGACAACACTCGCCTCCGGGGTGAGGCACTGTCCGCCCAGGAGCTGGAAAGTGTGATTGGGTGTGAAGAGCATCCACGCACTATGAAATTCAGAACGACACCGAATTATTGATATACAATTCAGAATGTTTAAATTAAAGATTGGAGTGGGGCTAATTTCAGCAGATTGAATTGTTGGTGTGGTAAAGATAGCTGCTAACTGAATGCTGGATAAAGTCGGCAGGTCTGGCAGTATCTGCGAAGAGAGAAACAGAGTTAACATTTGGAATCCAATTGACTCTTCTACAGGAGCGGTTTCTCTCTCCACAGTTTTCCCAACATTTTCTGTTTTTGTTTCAGATTTCCAGCATCAGTTGTGTTCTGCTTTGATTTTAGCTGCTGGGAGTGTTTGGCTGCACTCAGACTTGACTGGACCTGGTGTGGGAATGATACTGTTCATTCTGTCTACTGTGCAACTTTTTATACGGGTCCAGGTGGAAATGATAAAAATGGAGTTTTTGTGGATGTTGTTTGGAAGTAGCATTCATGGGGAACAGACGCTTTCTCCTGCTGTTTGTCCCGGAGTTTAATTTCTTTTAACTTTTTCTTGTTTGAAACATTTGGTATCTGGGTCTGAGTTTACCTCCTTCTTAATAGTTTATCATTTTTGATGTCGCATCTTTATGATTCAATCGTAAATAATAGTGCAATACATATACAGCTCCTCGTGCACACACGCACATAGATACACACTCAGACACACTCACATGCACACGCACTCCTGCACACACGCTCACACTCACAGACGCACATTCACACACACACACGTTTACACACACACCCTCACACACTGACACTCTCACCCACTCATCCTCTCGCACACCCACCCACAGATACACACACAGTAACACTCGCACACATACACACACCTACAGACTCACACATACTCATACACGCACACACACACGCAGATATACACACACACTGTCTGACACACATACACACAATCTCTCACACACACACTTACACATTCTCTCATACACACACACAGGTGCACAGACACAAACACACTCTCGCAGTCACACGCATGCACCCACCCACAGACCACTCTCTCACACACTCGCACACCCACAGATACAGATTCACACACACACACCCATAGACACACTCTCTCTCACGCCCATAGACACACTCTCTCACACATACAGATACATATACACACACACACTCAGAGACACACGTTCTCTCTCACACGCACTTTCGCACACACACTCAGGCGCACACACGCACATACCCACAGACAGACAGACACACACACAGACTGACAGACACACACACAGACAGACACAGACACACACACAGACTGACAGACACACACAGACTGACAGACACACACAGACACAGACACACACACACAGACTGACAGACACACACACACAGACAGCTACATAGGCACTAGGTCCGAAACACCAACACAAACTCCACAACAGTAATCCAATATGTGGTATTATGCAAAGCATAGTCTAGCCTTCCACTTGGAGTGAGCCGACTCAAACACGATGGGCTGAATGGCCTCCTGTATGCTGTAGTCCTTCCATTCTGTTTGTAACTCGTGTACCAGTCAGCCTGAGTGCAAAGAAGGCCACGGCAAGTGTCAGGAATGATGATCTAAGTGGATGATAAATTAACCATTTGGTTTGAAGGCTGTTCTGATCTGGCAACAAGTGAAGGAGTTCTAATGAAATGATGCTGGGTTCCAGCCAATTACTTCCCAGTATATGTCCATAGACAGTGATGTAAAGTGCCGGTGTCACACCTCTGTATGTGGAGTCTGCTATCTAACACACCCGGTCAATTGAGACACTATTAATCCAATGTTAGGAAAGCAAACATATTGTTTGCACAAGATTTAAAAATAATCCCACAAATCGGGGCTGTGGTCATATGATCATAGAATTTACAGGGCAGGAGGAGGCCTTTCAGCCCATCGAGTCTGCACCGACCCTCAGAAAGAGCACCCTATTTAAGCCCACCCTATCCCCGTAACCCAGTAACACTGTCTAAACGTGTTGAACACTAAGGGCAATTTAGCATGTCCAACCCACCAAACCTGCACATCTTTGGACTGTGGGAGGAAACCAGAGCACCCGGAGGAAACCCACGCAGACACGGGGAGAACGTGCAGACTCTGCACAGACAGCGACCCAAGCCGGGAATTGAACCTGGGACCCAGGCGCTGTGAAGCCACAGTGCTAGTCACTTGTGCTACCGTGGTGGGGCGTTAATCCTTTCCCTGATTAGCCAAGGTTCAGTAAGACACGTGTGAATGGAATGGCCCTGGTAGTGAGGGTGGGGAGTGGAGGGAGGGATTGGGGAGTGGGGTGGGGAGGGGATTGGGGAGTGGGGTGGGGAGGGGATTGGGGAGTGGGGGGGGGATTGGGGAGTGGGGGGGGAATTGGGGAGGGGGTTGGGGAGTGGAGGGGGGTTGGAGAGTGGGGGAGGGGGTCGGGGAGTGGCGAGGGGAGTGGGTGAGGGGGTTGGGGAGTGGGGGAGGTTTTGAGGAGTGGGGAAGGGGTTGGGGAGTGGGGGAAGGGGGTTGGGGAGTGGGGGAGGGGGTCGGGGAGGGGGTCGGGGAGTGGGGAGGGGGTTGGGTAGTGGGGGAGGGGAGGGGGTTGGGGAGTGGGGGAGGGGTTGGGTAGCAGAGGACGGTAGTGTGGGAAGGGGGTGGGGAGAGGATTGGGGAGTGGGGAGGGGAGTGGGGAAGGGGGCTGGGGAGTGGGGGAGGGGAGTGGGGAGGGGGTTGGGGAGTAGGGGAGGGGATTGGGCAGTGGGGAAGGGGAGTGGGGAAGGGGGTTGAGTAGTGGGGGAGGGGAGTGGGGGAGGGGGTTGGGTAGCGGGGGAGGGGAGTGGGGGAGGGGGTAGGGGAGTGGGGGAGGGGGTTGGGGAGTGGGGGAGAGGAGTGGGGGGGAGGATTGGGGTGTGGGGAAGGGGGTTGGGGAGTGGGGGGATGGGGTAGTGGGGAGGAGAGTGGGGGAGGGGTTTGGGGAGTGGGGAGGGATTGGGTAGCGGGGGAGGGGAGTGGGGGAGGGGTTGGGAGTAGGGGTTGGGGAGTGGGGGAGAGGATTGGGGCGTGGGGAGGGGAGTGGGGGAGAGGACTGGGGAGTGGGGAAGGGGGTTGGGGAGTGGGGGTGGGGTTGGGTAGTGGGGAGGGGAGTGGAGGAGGGGGTTGGGGAGTGGGGGAGGGGGTTGGGTAGCGGGGGAGGGGAGTGGGGAGGGGGTTGGGGTGTGGGGGAGAGGAGTGCGGAGGTGAGTGGGGGAGAGGATTGGGGTGTGGGAAGGGGGTTGGGGAGTGGGGGGGGGGGGGTTGGGTAGTGGGGGAGGAGAGTGGGGGACGGGTTTGGGGAGTGGGGGAGGGATTGGGTAGCGGGGAGGGGAGTGGGGGAGGGGGTTGGGGAGTAGGGGTTGGGGTGTGGGTTGGGGAGTGGGGGAGAGGATTGGGGAGAGGAGTGGGGAGGGGAGTGGGGGAGAGGATTGGGGAGTGGGGAAGGGGGTTGGGGAGTGGGGAGGGGAGTGGGGGAGGGGGTTGGGGAGTGGGGGAGGGGGTTGGGGAGTGGGGAGGGGGTTGGGGAGTGGGGGAGGGGGTTGGGGAGTGGGGGAGGGGGTTGGGTAGCGGGGGAGGGAGTGGGGGAGGGGGTTGGGGAGTGGGGAGGGGGTTGGGGAGTAGGGGTTGGGGTGTGGGGGAGGGGGTTGGGGAGTGGGGTGTGAGGGGGGGGGGGGGGGTTTAGCCGTGGCAATAACTCCAGTGGTTCGGTAGCTGCTCCGGGTTCTTGTCCTTCCCGTTCGCTTCTTTCTCCCTCCCTGGCTGTCTGTGGTTTGGTCTCAATGACCGTCCCCAAACGGGGTTCTCCGCGTCCTCATTCTAACGGGGAGGCGGCCTGACAGTGTGGCACCTTCCTGTGCTCAATTCCATATCCCGATGGTTTATTCGGGTGGGCAGCAGGAGCAATATGCTCATAACACAGTTATTGTTGGCGAGGTGAGGCCTTGTCCAATTGTAGCAGTCAATCCACATTGTGGGGGTACATGGGGAGGGAGATTTTGTTTGCTGCTGTTGGCAGAGTGAAGGAAACAGTGATTGGAAATGGGGTTCCCTCACATTCCAGTCTCTATTCCTGACACACCAACTGCTTCTGTCCCTGCTAAATCACACTAACAGCGCAGAGGGAGGCCATTCGGCCCATCCTGGAGGTACTGGCTCCCTGCAGCAAGTTATTGGAGCATTTCGGGCGATGTGAACCGCGGCCATGCACCAATTGATTAAATGAACGAGATTATATCCTGAATGTTGTTTTGAAGCTGCCAAACGTTGTTGCGGTGCATCAATGAAACAGTACATTGGACAGACAGACTGAGAGGGACACTTTTGTTTTCCAATTCCATTTATTCCATGTTTTTATTGAACGGTTGTTTTTCTGTCTTTACGGAACAGGGTTTGAGTTGCTATCTTTAGAGACGCGTAAAGTGTGTTTACCTCTGTGTATATTCTCTGATTTAATTAATTACCTGGTTCGGTTCGAATTTAATACATGTTCTCTCGGTGGGAGGGGGTGACTGCATTTTGCTGTGGTTTATTTTTAATTAGCTATAAGCCGTCACTGGGACAGTTTGGAGAAAGAGCAACTCAAGTACCCCCCCCCCCCCCCCCCCCCCCCCCCCGCCTCTCCCCACGCATGCAGCCCATCATTATTCTCCCTGTATGCACCATCATGTGTTTCTGACAGTTTGCTGTTTAATGTCTCATTAATGCTCGAACCCTCTGCACAAGTCCCGCCGCTGAAATCTCCAATTGTGATCTAAGCCGGGCTGGAGAGTTGCAAACACTTTGTGCCATCTGGAGTTATCAGGGCGTGTGGAGGGGTCGAGTCTGGGGGAGGGAGGGAGGGAGGAAGTTACCTATCACAGGCCAGTGTGTAGATGGAATCGGCCCATTCACTGTCCTACTCTTAACCCAGAAAGGCAAGCCTGCCAGGCAGGTGTCCTTCACTGGGATGAGCAGAGGGGCCGAGCACTGCAACCACTAACTATTTAACCCAGCCTCCCACCATCCCAAACGCTAAACGTGTGCACCCTCCTTGGCTACACTTGGCCAAAGGCTCAGGCAATGGAGGAAGGGCTTTTCGATCAGGATGTAGCTGGAGAGCTGGCTTTCTGGGGTCAGTTTGAGGCGCACAGTCAGCTCCAGAATCAGTTGGATGGGCTGAATTTTGACTTCCCCCCTCTCAGTGCACAGCTCTCTCCCTGGTCTTCAGACGCCTGTCAGTCTGCCTTCTCCGAGGCGCAGTTCCCCCTCCTGGACCTGGACCTTCAGTCCTTGCAGACCAGTGCTGGAGAGGACAGCTCCTTCCCGGGGGAAGACCTGGGCCCGAAAGGGCGCCAGCGCCGCCTCGTCCCCTCGCACCCCTACAAGGCGCAGAGATATGCGGCTAATATTCGAGAAAGGAAAAGGATG
The DNA here is from genome assembly GCF_902713615.1 of Scyliorhinus canicula. NCBI lineage: Eukaryota > Metazoa > Chordata > Chondrichthyes > Carcharhiniformes > Scyliorhinidae > Scyliorhinus > Scyliorhinus canicula. Next base: position 155,288,748 of record NC_052147.1, read on the forward strand.
CTCAGCATCAACTCGGCCTTCGATGAGCTCAGGTGCCATGTGCCTACCTTTCCCTACGAGAAGCGCCTGTCCAAGATCGACACCCTGCGGCTGGCTATCGCCTACATCGCCCTGCTCCGGGAAATCCTGCTCTCCGGCTCTGACCCCAAGACCTACCTGGAGCAATGTGTGAAAAGCGGCTACCAGAACCAGGGCGACGCAATCTGGAACACCAGCGGTGAGTTCAATCAGATATTCAATGGAGCAACCACTGTGCAAATGGTGCCGGGCTCAGACAGCGGCTGTGGAGGGAGGCCCAGGGTTACTGAGGCTGCTGGCCAGCTTCTGGGAAAGGTCCCAGAGCTGGAAGCCCTGTCCATTCCCATGTCCAGCATCTAGAGGGGTTGCACATTACCAGCGAGCAGTGTACTCCCAGTGAATGATTTATATCGTGTCAAATAGAACGCTCAATTTGCAAATTGTCCACAGATATCAAACTATCCCCTTTCCTATTGATCCGAAACATGAAGTCAGATTCCCGTACCAGCGTCCCCGACAAGCGCCGGAATGTGGCGACTAGGGGCTTTTCACAGTAACTTCATTGAAGCCTACTCGTGATAATAAGCGATTTTCATTTCATTTCATTTTAATTTTCATTTGTGTGAGCAGGTGATCGAACTGAGGGCAGCCAGTGTCTCAGCAAAACCGCGAGGTGACCACCAAGAAGAGGAGGTCTCGGCCTGGCCTCCCTCTAACCGGAATGTGACTACCTACCCGAGCTCCCACACAACTGGGCAAGTCAGGGGAGGTGGGTCGAAGATTCAATGGGACTTAACACTTAGCCCAGAATTAGACCTGGTTAATAATGTACCAACTCTCCAGTCCCAGGCCTCCCAGTATTCGGGTTGTAACCCTGGGATAGGAGCATGTAAGAACGTGTAACATTAGTCCCTAATGTCCTAAAGCACTTGATCAGGAATAACGTTCTGTGAAGTGTGGTCATTGTTGTAATGTAGAAAGGGCATAGGAAGCTCCCACAAACAGCAATGTGATCAGATTGTCCGCTTTAATGCTGCTGATGGGGAGACGGAGATGTATTGGTCAGGGCACGGTGCCATGGGATCCTTTACCTAGAGAGAGGAGAAGGGCATTGGCTAATGCCCCCAGTAGGGTGGCACTCTACTGCACTGGACTATCAGCCAAGGTCAGTGAACTTAGATTTCGAAAGCAGAATCCACAGCCTTCACACTCCGAGGTGAGGGACCAGCAACTGAGCTAGAAATGACCGACACCAGTGGAACAAAGACTTACCTTTATACAGCTCCTTTAATACAATAGCAAACCCCTTCACACATTACCTCACAGGAGGGCAAATCAGGGCCAATACCAATTCAAAGCATATAGGTTTGAAGAGGGGTGATTGAAAACTCGGTCAAACTATTAGGTTTTAAGAAAAGCCTCAAAAGAAGAGGGAGATGTGGCAAGTCAAAGAGGTTTAGCGATTGAATTCCAAATCTTATTTGAAGGCACAGCCACCAGTGGGAGGGCAAAGGGACAATGAGTTCACAGGTGGCTAATGGTTGGAGATAACAAAGTTGAAAAATGAAATAAAATGAAAATCGCTTATTGTCACATGTAGGCTTCAAATGAAGTTACTGTGAAAAGCCCCTAGTCGCCACATTCCAGAAGGCTGGTATAGGAATTGAACCGTGCTGCTGGCCTGCCTTGGTCTGCTTTACAAAGCCAGCGATTTAGCTCTGTGCTAAACCAGCCCCTGTAGATCTGGAGTTGGCCACAGAAATGGAGATGGTTGAGACCACAAAGGGATTGAAGCTGAATGATGAATGTTGTTTTTTACTTTGAAGCATTTCGGGAGCTAAGGTAGGCGAGTGAGTGCAGGGCTGGTGAGTGAGCAAAACATGATGCTGATTGGACACAAGCACTCGAGGTTTGGATTTGTTGATGTTTCTAAAGGGTGAGGAATGGGAAGCTTGCCCAGAAGAGCATTGGATTGGGCCAATCTGGATGTGACAGACATGCATGAGGGTTTGAAGAGATGGTTGAGGCACAACTAGAGACAGCTGATCAATTAATACACTAGAAGATTTCTTAGGCTTGGCATGGGTTGTCGTGTGCCTGTAACCAGATCAGATGTAATCAGCTGACCATCAGGAAGTTTGCTATCTTTGATTTTAGAGTTCAGTGTGAACAAAGATCCAGATCTCATCTTGATTCATTGCAGATATTAAATGTGAATTTTGACAACATTGAAGAGTTCTCTGGCACGTGTGGAAACAGCTGTAATCAGAGCTCTGCATTTTTATAATAATAATCTTTATTGTCACAAGTCGGCTTACATTAATGCTGCAATGAAGTCACTGTGAAAATCCCCTAGTCGCCACATACTTCTGTTTGGGTACACTGAGGGAGAATTCAGAATGTCCAATTCACCAACAGCATGTCTTTCAGGGCTTGTGGGAGGAAACCGGAGCAACCGGAGGAAACCCACGCAAACACAGGGAAAACATGCAGAGTCCACACAGACAGTGGCCCAGCGGGAATCAAATCTGGGACCCTGGAGATGTGAAGCAACAGTGCTAACTACTGTGCTACCGTGCCGCCTTTGCTATTGAGTGACTGGAGCAAGCAATGTGCATTCTGCTGCTAACAGGGATATAATCCAGAATCCCGTAGGAGCATCTAATATGTGAGCAAGACATGGCTCATTGTGAATGTGTCAGTTCTTTGATAAAGCTTCAATTAGCCTCACTCACCTGCTTTCCTACTTTGAGGATTTCTCCAATTTTCTTTTGAAAGTTATTATTGAAGCAGCTTCCCCCTTACAGGCAGTGCATTCCTGATCCTGATAACACAGTGTGCAAAAAGTAAAAATCTCTTCATTTTTAATTTGCTGGGTTGGGTTGGTAAAGAACAAAGAACAAAGAACAGAGAAAATTACAGCACAGGAACAGGCCCTTCGGCCTTCCCAGCCTGCGCCGATCCAGATCCTTTATCTAAACCTGTTGCCTATTTTCCAAGGATCTACTTCCCTCTGTTCCCTGCCCGTTCATATATCTGTCCAGATACATCTTAAATGATGCTATCATGCCCGCCTCTGCCACCTCTGCTGGCAAAGCGTCCAAGGCACACACCACCCCTCTGCGTAAAAAACTTTCCACACATATCTCCCTTAAACTTTCCCCCTCTCACCTTGAAATCGTGACCCCTTGTAATTGAACACCCCCACTCTTGGAAAAAGCTTGTTGCTATCCACCCTGTCAATACCTCTCATAATTTTGTAGACCTCAATCAGGTCCCCCCTCAACCTTCATCTTTCCAATGAAAACAATCCTAATCTACTCAACCTTTCTTCATAGTTAGCACCCTCCACACCAGGCAACATCCTGGTGAACCTCCTCTGCACCCTCTCTAAAGCATCCACATCCTTCTGGTAATGTGGCGACCAGAACTGCACGCAGTATTCCAAATGTGGCCTAACTAAAGTCCTATACAACTGTAACATGACCTGCCGACTCTTGTACTCAATACCCCATCCGATGAAGGCAAGCATCCTGTATGCCTTCTTGACCACTCTATCGACCTGCGTTGCCACCTTCAGAGTACAATGGACCTGAACTCCCAGATCTCTCTGTACATCAATTTTACCCAGGACTCTTCTATTGACCATATAGTCCACTCTTGAATTAGATCTAAGGTATTAAAATCATGAAGGATCTGGACAGAGTAAATCGGGGGAAACTGTTCCCATTGCTGGAAGGATCAAGAACCAGAGGCCACCAAGTTAAGGTAATTGGCAAAAGAAGCAATGAAGACATGAGGAAAACCTTTTCACCCAACAAGTGATTAGGATCTGGAATGTACTGTCTGAGAGTGTGGTGGAGACAGATTCACACAGCGAGTGGTTAGGATCTGGAATGTACTGTCTGAGAGTGTGGTGGAGACAGATTCACACAGCGAGTGGTTAGGATCTGGACTGTACTGTCTGTGAGTGTGGTGGAGACAGATTCACACAGCGAGTGGTTAGGATCTGGAATGTACTGTCTGAGAGTGTGGTGGAGACAGATTCACACAGCGAGTGGTTAGGAAGTTGGATTCTTGTCTGAATGATTATGGGGAGAGGGCAGTGGAATGGGACCAGGTCCATTGCTCATTTGGTGAGCTGGTGGAGGCACAATGGACCAAATGGTCTCCTTCTATGCCTGCCCATTCTGGGATCCTTTAATTCTCACTTCTGGTTTTCTGGCCAATTATCCAAGATCTGTGACCATCCTACCAATGGGTATTGTTTCTCCCTATTTCCACTATCAAGATCCTTCATAACCTTTATTATTTCAATGTAGGTAAATGTATCACAAATTGGAATTAAAATCAACTTCATTTTATTTAAAGGAATAATGGCACATGTTAAGCCAGGGAAGACCCTTTAAGCTAACAAGCTTGTCAGTTTTGGTTTATCCCTTACCTCATCTTCTCCCTCCATCCAATGATGTTCCCAGGATAGTCCCCCCTCTCACCATCTCCCCCCCCCCCCCAGCCCCCTCCTGCACCCACCCCCCGCACCCCCTCCCCCATTCCTTCCATTCTGGCCAATCTAGTGAAATATTAGAGGTGTATTAGCTGCCACTCTTGTCTGGTTTCTGATGATCTGTGCATCTCTCTGTCTCTAATTTCCAGTGCTCTCTGCCTTATCCACACCTTAAATCGACTGCTTGTGAGCCAATTAAATCTCTTCTGCTACTCGCTTCCCCTTCCTGTTAGCCATATCTGTCCCACAGCTGGAATTCACCAAGGGTAACTCGCAGGAGGGCACACTTACTAACAGAACAGCTTTCTGAAGTGTTATGAATAGGAATGATCAGATTTGCATCAACTGCCTGAAAATACATGCAGTCCATCAGCTGGTGATTTCCAGCAATGAAGCGACTCCCACTGAAAGAAAAGGAAACAATCTGGAAGTTGAGGGTGATGCAGGATTCCTGGGCTGGGGTGGGTCTGGGGCTGATGCGAATTCTTGCATTGACAGCAAGGGATTGGATTGAGGCTCAGTCCAGACTGAAGTATAGTCAGAATTTCCAAATGGTGACTTTCATGGATGTGTATATGCTTCTCCACATGTCTAACTTTCTCCCACTTCACCAGGATCATGAATCCGGTTCCATTCCCTGTTTCAATTTCTAGCCACATGCTTGCTCTCTCAAATCATTTTGCCTCAATTGCTTAGTTACTTTACATTTGAATTTATCAGTTATGCCCCTTAATGTTTATGAATGAACTAGAAATGTCTCTGGTGCCAGTTTACGTTTGGAAGCTTGGCTCTCAGCAGCTGAAGCTGGTGCCTATCTGCGCATATCCATCATATCAGCATCCCTCACCGAGTCCAACTATTAACAAGAATTACATTTAATGGCAGCGGAACTGTTACATATGATATGTGGTTTGAGGCCAACATCCACTCAGATGGAGCAAAGATAGTTAACACAACTGAGTTATCGAACAGGACTTTCCAAATGTGCTTTCTGGTGTAAATGGTCAGCCTGAGGTAACATCTATCAGGATATTGCAGACAGTCTGTCCCTGAACCTTCAGTTTTTAAGATGAGTGGACTGAAAACTCACGGAGAGTATGTACTTCAGTAAGAGAGGCTCCATGCAAAAAATAAACCCCATAATGACAATTCTATATTGTCTTCCAACTAGACAGTGCTGACTTTTGCACATTGCGGCCACCACTCAGACATTCAAATAGCTGTCCTGTGAGTCATCTGTGAATATGTTCCAAGAAGATAGCAGATGGAATATAATGCTGATAAGTGATAGGAGGGATGGAGGCGCAGACGTACAGAGGTGCATTTCCCTGGACCTACACTCATCCTCGAGCATCTCAAAAACAAGGACTCCTACATCAGACTCCTATTTATTGACTACAGCTCCGCCTTCAACACCATAATCCCAGCCAAGCTCATATCAAAGCTCCAAAACCTAGGACTTGGCTCGCCACTCTGCAACTGGATCCTCAATTTTTGACCAACAGACCACAATCAGTAAGAATGAACAACAACACCTCCTCCACAATAGTCCTCAATACCGGGGCCCCGCAAGGCTGCGTACTTAGCCCCCTACTCTACTCCCTGTACACACACGACTGCATGGCAAAACTTGGTTCCAACTCCATCTACAAGTTTGCTGACGATACGGCCATAGTGGGCCGGATCTCGAATAACGACGAGTCAGAATACAGGAGGGAGATAGAGAACCTAGTGGAGTGGTTGTAACGGGCAACAATCTCTCCCTCAATTCCAGCAAACTAAAGAGCTGGTCATTGACTTCAGGAAGCAAAGTACTGTACACACCCCTGTCAGCATCAACGGGGCCAAGGTGGAGATGGTTAGCAGTTTCAAATTCCTCGGGGTGCACATCTCCAAAAATCTATCCTGGTCCACCCACGTCGACGCTACCCACCAAGAAAGCACAACAGTGCCTATATTTCCTCAGGAAACTAAGGAAATTCGGCATGTCCACATGAACCCTTACCAAATTTTACAGATGCACCATAGAAAGCATCCTATCAGGCTGCATCATAGCCTGGTATGGCAACTGCTCAGCCCAGGACTGCAAGAAACGTCCGAGAGTCATGAATACCGCCCAGCCCATCACACGAATCTGCCTCCCATCCAGTGACTCCATCTACACCTCCTGCTGCCTGGGGAAAGCACGCAACATAATCAAAGATCCCTCCCACCCGGCTTACTCACTCTTCCAACTTCTTCCATTGGGCAGGAGATACAGAAATCTGAGAACACGCACAAACAGACTCAAAAACAGCTTCTTCCCTGCTGTTACCAGACTCCTAAATGACCCTCTTATGGACTGACCTCATTAATACTACACCCCTGTATGCTTTATCCGATGCCAGTGCTTATGTAGTTACATTGTATATCTTGTGTTGCCCTATTATGTATTTTCTTTTATTCCCTTTTCTTCCCAAGCACTTAATGATCTGTTGAGCTGCTCGCAAAAAAATACTTTTCACTGTACCTCGGTACACGAGACAATAAACAAATCCATCCATCCATCCAGAGTATTTCTTAAATGGTGAGAGATTGGGATGTGTTGGTGTCTAAAGGGAACTGAGTTCATTAGTCTCTGAGAGCTAACATGCAGGTGCAGCAAATCATTAGGAAGGTGAATGGTATAGTGGCCTTTATTGCCAGAGGATTTGAGTAAAGGAGTAAAGATGTCTTACTTCAATTTTGTAGAACCTTGGTTTAGAATGCACCTGGAGTATGTGTACAGATTTGGCCCCTTAGCTAAGGAAGGATATACTTGCTATTGAGGGAGTACAACAGAGGTTCACTGGACTGATCCCTGGGACACTGAGATTGTACTATGAGGGGAGATTGAGGAGACTGGGCCTATATACTCTCGGGTTTGGAAGAATGAGAGGTGATCTCAATGATACTTACAAAATTCTTAAGGGGCTAGACAGAGTAGGTGTAGAAATGACGTTTCCCTTGACTGGGAGGACTAGAACCATGGGACACACTCTCAGAATAAGGAGCAGGCCATTTAAGACTGGGATGAGGAGGAATTTCTTCAGTCAGGGAGATGTGAATCTTTGGAATTCGCTACCCCAGAGGGCTGTGCAAGCTCAATCATTGAGCCTGTTCAAGACAGAAATGAATAATTTCTGGAGACGAATGCTATTGAGGTATATGGAGATAATGCAGGAAAGTGGTGTTGGGAGGGAAGATCAGCTATGATCTAGTTGAATGATGGAGCAGGCTCGAGGGGCCTACTCCTGCTCCTATAACCATTGCTAACGTCTACAAAAAGTTTTAAAAGTTGACCGGCTGATCAGAGAATTTTTTCATAATTAGTGACAGCCAGCCAGCTCCAAGCCCAAATGATGGGCGATCACCAACTCCACTTGTCACACAACTCACCCGGACTATTTCTTTCCCCAAATTCTACTGCACAGTCTGCATCTGAGATCAAAAGAGAACCCTTTGCATGAAATCAAATTGCATCCTAAGATTGGTCTGGCAGCGGATGGTGAAAGTGACTGATTGGTCACATCCAGGTACTTGTCTTCCTATAGAAGCTGACTAACTTCCAGGCACAATAAATGCAGATTATTTTGTTTGCCTTGTATTTGTTAACACATCAACACAAATTGATGTCAATGCATTGGAATCGAGGCAAATCAGTGGGCATTTCTTTGTTGCAGTTTCTTGGGTACCTTTTTTTAATATCCCAGCTGCCTAAACTTTTGGTCCTGCAGTGTTGGAGTCCATAAATAGAAGGCTCACCTTCAACAATTATTCGTGCGGCTGTAGTTAACCAATTTGATTCTGTTAGTCTGGGTTGAATTCAATGAATTAAATTGTTCTTTTCAAATGAGGAATTAATTACTTGGCTGGCAAAAGAAACGTTCATTGAAATGTATTTAAAGCCACCTATTTTGTCTCTCCTGCTTGTTTTGTTCTTTTGTAGATCTGACAGCCCGTCTTTCCTGGATAAGTGGGATTAGTGCTCATTGTATCTTCCCCAGCATGTTGCGGTGACATCACGCCTGGGGGTCCAGGTGCTACTTCCCAGTGCTCTGAGAGCCACTGGGCCTGCGCGACACAGCTCCATTGAAGACAGCACCAAGCTCCCATAATGGATCTCAGCAAAGCTGCAAACCTGTATTAAACTCCACCTCCCTCTCCCTCTCTCTCTCTCTGTCAACCCCACCTCCCTCTCTCTGTCAACCCCACCTACCTCTCTCGCTTTCTCTCTCTGTCCATGCAGTTAGTTCAAGTGACAACCGATGAAGTTTAAAGCAAACTTAAATGTTCATTTGCAACTTTGACAGCAATAATTAATACTTAATATAAGGTCCAATCATAAGGGACCTTTTCACTTGCAAAATTCCCTACACCCACCAGACAGTTTTGGCTGGATTGAAATTACCTGTGGCACCATTACAAGTCGGCAAAGTTGAAGTTTTGTGAGGGAAGATGCGATGTGAAAGACAAATCCATTATTTAAGACCCTTTAACGTTTCTAATACTCTGGGAATTCGTCATCCTCGCCTGCACATTAAATAAATGTACTTTACAAAATGTTCCCAGCTTCTTCTCTGCTGTTAAGTAACTGGCTCGATATTTTTTTAATGAGTTTACGATTTCTTGCTCCAGCCCAGATTGCTATCGAGCAGAAGCTGTTTCCCCTGTGATGTGATTCTGTATTATTTCATGTAATTTGCATGTTAATATACCCCTTAATTTTCATTGTGCAAAGCGCGCTCCGCATATCGTCGCTTGTCTCAATTTTTAAATAAACTCAAGTGTTTGTGCCAGGAGGGTAGAGAATTGTTAAGATACAATGTTCATAGAATCCAGAACCTGCAAATGTTCCCCCTCTCGCTCTTTGTCTGCTCACATCTTGTCAATACAGCATTGTTGCTACAACAAGTTTCATTCCTGTTGCACTTTCGCCGAGATGAATATATTGAACTGTGAATACTGTCCCGTGTTAAAGCCACCGAATCATACATATTTTTTAAAAGCTTTGACAAGATCAAAAGTGGCAGAAGGCCGCCTATGCCCAAAATTGTACAAAATAGGTCGAGGAGGTTGCGCCAAAGACAATAAAAACTAGTTCTATTTATTGAAGTGTTGTGAGTTTAAGTTGTGATGTCTGTGAGACTGACGCCTGTAACGGAGGTTGTGTTACAATCGATTCAGTGAAATCGTTGTGTAATAAATTGTTTAGAATCAACAGTGTTCGGATTTTTTTGATTTGATTTGATTCATCATTGTCACATGCATTAGTGAAAAGTACTGTTTCTTGCATGTGATACAGACAACGCATACTGTACATAAGGAAGGAGAGATTACAGAATGTAATGTTACAGTCATAACTAGGGTGTGGAAAAAAGATCAACTTAATAAGGTAGGTCCATTCAAAAATTCCTGGCAGCAGGAAAGAAGCTGTTCTTGAGTCGGTTGATACATAACCTCGAACTTTTGTAACTTTTTCCTGACGGAAGGTGGAAGAGAGTACGCCCAGGGTGCGTGGCTGCCTTTCCGAGGCAGTGGGAATTATAGATAGAGTCAATGGATGGGAGGCTGGTTTGCGTGATGGACTGGGCTACTTTCATAACCTTTTGCAGTTTCCTGCGGTCTTGGGCAGAGCAGGAACCATACCAAGCTGTGATACAACCAGAAAGAATGCTTCCAATGGTGCATCTGTAAAAGCTGATTAGAGTCGTAGCTGACATGCCAAATTTCCTTTGTCTTCTGAGAAAGTAGAGTAATTGGTGGGCTTTCTTAACTATAGTTTGGAACATATTTCTGGCTTTTAGAATCACTAACAAGCTGGAGGAACCATTCGCTACCATGTCCGTGCCAGGTGTTTTTTGGTGACTGGAGTTAAATAATGTGGGTGTTACAGTTCACTGCACAAACACAACACAGCATTGTAGACAAAAGACAAAATTCCGCACGACCTCAGCAGGTCTGACAGCGTCCATGGGGAGAGAAGGGAGCTAACGTTTTGGGTTGTCAAAGATTTGAAGAAGAGTCATCCAGACTCGAAACGTCAGCTCCCTTCTCTCTCCGCAAATGGTGCCAGACCTGCTGAGATTGTCCACTATTTAGTGTTTTGGTTTCGGATTCCAGCATCCGCAGCTTTGATTGTAGAGCTGTACGTAGTAATGACTCCAATGTCTTTCCACCAGGAACCTCTACCACTCTTACCACCTTCAAGGACAGGCAAGTCAGTCCTCCACCTGTTTGGCCAAGTTGAACCTCGGCCAAGTCTCCGACCCCCGAGCGTGTGGCTGGGGCGGAACCCACCCACCCCGCCAGGGCAAAGGACACTCGAATGGGCATCCTACACACAGGGACTCTTCCAGTCAGGACATCTTTCCAGCCAAGGCTTTACCCCGAGAATGAGTTTGTACTAAATAAAAAGTCAAAATTCCCCGTCCTACATGTTGAGTTTCCCCGGGGAATGCTACAGGACAAAACATAAAACCCATCCAGGTGTAGAACGAGAGACGATGAATGCAGTCTCTGCCATCTCCCCATGCCCTTTCCATGGGCGATTTGGACGTCACCCCTCTTTGGGGATGTCACATATCCTGAGAGGCACCATGCAGAGAGACAGAAATCATCACATTGATCCTGGAAATAACAAACATGTTGCAGTTACCGCTCACATACCGGGTGTGCATGTGCACAGGTGTGAAATGCTGTTGTGCACATGTGTGCAATGCTGTATGCACACGTGTGAAATGCTGTGTGCACAGGTGTGCAATGCTGTTGTGCACATGTGTGCAATGCTGTATGCACATGTGTGCAATGCTGTTGTGCACATGTGTGCAATGCTGTATGCACATGTGTGCAATGCTGTGTGCCCCTGTTAGAAGGACAGGGGGCAGTATTCTCTACTCCTGAGGTAAGTTTTGATGCAGTCGTAAACGGCATCATGTTTCACGACGGTGTCTCCGAGCCATCCCCGACGCAACATGGCACAGGGCTACAGGGGCCAGTGCAAAGCAAAAGAGATCCGCAGCCTGAGAGGCTGGCCCACAGATCGGTAGGCCCCGATCACAGGCCAGGGCCCAGTGGAGGCCCCCCCATTCCCCCCCCCCATTCCCCCCCCCCCCCCCCCAAACAGGCCACCCTGGATGGATGGACGCCGAGGTCCCATGGGCAAGACCACATGTGAACAGCACCGGCGGTATTTAGATTTTTCTTGCGACCACTCGGCCAATCCCAGGCGGAGAATCGGCGGGGGGGGGGGCGGGTAGAGTGGCCCCCGACCAGCGCTGTGCCAACCGCACCGGCGCCAATGGCGTGCTTCTCCGCACTCTGGGAATAAGCGGACCGGCGTCCGGGCGGCGATGCGGGATTCGTGCCTGGCCCTGCGATTCTCCAGCCTGTCGTGGGCTGAGAGAATCCCGCCAGGATTTCCTGCTCTGTTTGCAAAGCCCTCGGGGTCTGGTGGGTCACCTCAGCTCGGGGGTAACACAGGAGCAGCTCGCTGCTGCTGCTGCTGTAGGTGTCTGTGCCGATCTGCTTTGGATTGTAACGAATACTGAATCATTTCGTACAGAAACTATTCAACTTAAACTCAACAGATTGAAAAAGAAGAATAATGAACCCTGATAACGAGGCAGCTTTTACAATCGAGCAGAACAAAAATTAGCAACTAGTGTGTTGTGTGTGTGTTGGAGAAAGGGTGTTATCTGTGTGAGAGAGAGTGTGTTGTGTGTGTGAGAAAGTGTTGTTTATCTGTGTGTGCGAGTGCATTTGTGTGTGTGTGAGAAAGGGTGTTTATGTTTGAGGGAGTTTGTGTGTGTGAGGAAGTGTGTTTATCTGTGTGAGGAATTTTGTGTGTGTGAGAAAGTGTGTTTGTGAGAGAGAGTTTGTATGTGTGTCAGAAAGTTTGTTTATCTGTGTGAGTGTGTGAGAGTGTTTGTGTCTGTGAGAAAATGTGTTCCTGAGAGAGAGTATGAGTGTGTGTAAAAGAGAGTGTGTTTGAGAAAGTGTGTTTATCTGTGAGAGAGAGTATGTGTATGAGTGTGTGTGAGAGAGAGGATGTCTATGAGTGTGTGTGTGAGAGAGAGTATGTGTACGAGTGTGTGTGTGTGTGTGAGGGAGAGAGTATGTATATGAGTGTGTGTGTGTGAGAGAGAGTATGTGTATGAGTGTGTGTGTGAGAGTGTATGTGTATGAGTGTGTGTGTGTGTGAGAGAGAGTATGTGTATGAGTGTGTGTGTGAGAGAGAGAGAGTATGTGTATGAGTGTGTGTGTGAGAGAGAGTATGTGTATGAGTGTGTGTGAGAGAGAGAGTATGTGTATGAGTGTGTGTGTGAGAGAGGGAGAGTATGTGTATGAGTGTGTGTGTGTGAGAGAGAGAGTATGTGTATTGAGTGTGTTGTGTGTGTGTGAGAGAGTAGATGTTGTTATGTGTTTATGAGTGTGTGTGAGGGGAGTATGTGTATCAGGGTGTGTGTGAGAGAATGTGTATGAGTGTGTGTGTGTGAGAGCGAGAGTATGTGTGAGGTGTGTGTGAGAGAGAGAGAGAGTATGTGTATGAATGTGTGTGTGTGAGAGAGAGTATGTGTATGAGTGTGTGTGTGTGAGAGAAAGAGAGTATGTGTATGAGTGTGTGTGTGGGAGAGAGTATGTGTATGAGTGTGTGTGTGTGAGAGAGAGTAGTGTAGGAGTGTGTGTGTGAGAGAGAGAGGGTATGTGTATGAGTGTGTGTGTGAGAGAGTATGAGTGTGTGTGTGTGAGAGAGAGAGTGTGTGTTTGAGTGTGTGCGAGAGAGAGTATGTGTATGAGTGTGTGTGTAAGAGAGTATGTGTATGAGTGTGTGTGTGAGAGAGCGAGTATGTGTTTGAGTGTGTGCGAGAGAGAGAGATGCGGTATGTATGAGTGTGTGTGTGAGAGTATGTGTATGAGTGTATGTGTGTGAGAGAGAGTATGTGTATAAGTGTGTGTGAGAGAGAGAGAGAGTATGAGTGTGTAGGTGTGAGAGAGAGAGTATGAGTGTGTGTGTGTGAGAGAGAGAGCACGAATGTGTGTGTGTGAGAGAGAGTATGTGTATGAGTGTGTGTGTGTGAGAGAGAGTATGTGTATGAGTGTGTGTGTGTCAGAGAGAGTATGTGTATGAGTGTGTGTGTGAGAGAGAGAGTATGTGTATGAGTGTGTGTGAGAGAGAGTATGTGTATGAGTGTGTGTGTGTGAGAGAGAGAGTATGTGTATGAGTGTGTGTGTGCGAGAGAGAGAGTATGAGTGTGTGTGTGAGAGAGGGAGAGTATGTGTATGAGTGTGTGTGTGTGAGAGAGAGAGTATGTTTATGAGTGTGTGTGTGAGAGTATCTGTATGAGTGTGTGTGTGAGAGAGAGTATGTGTATGAGTGTGTGTGTGTGTGAGAGAGAGTATGTGTATGAGTGGTGTGTGCAGAGAGGAGTGGTGTGTGAGTGTGGGTGAGAGGAGGGATGTGTGGAGTGTGTGTGTGAGAGTACTGTATGAGTGTGTTGTGCGAGAGAGTAATGTGTATGAGTGTGGTGTGAGAGAGAGTATGTGTTGAGTGTGGTGTGAGAGTATGAGTGTGGTGTGAGAGAGAGAGTATGTGTAT